>NC_057388.1:30074891-30240162 GCF_019320065.1 Cervus canadensis | reverse complement strand
AAACTAGAAAACAGACTATGTTTGGTTTGTTTACAGTTGTATCTCTAGCACCTACAACTGTGCCTGGCACATAGCAGGCACTTACTTCTAAACTATGAAGAGCAGCTGGTGAAAAGAACACAGGAATGGAACAAATGAGGGTAAATTTTGAGTTCCATCAGCCTGTATTAATGTCCTACAACAATTTCATAGAAATGAATACAGGTGGAACACATGCTTTAAAATTTTAAATGTTTAGAATAGTTTACTATGGACAAAAGAAGAAGAATCCATTTCTAGCTATTAGGCTGGTTCCACAACATCTTATGGAAAAACCTGTATGAACTTTTTGGCCAATCCATGGTGATTTCAAGAAACATGTCCAAAGATAGCAATTTTTTTTTCTGGATTTTTAACACCTGTGAAACAAACAAAATTATCCTTTCTAGTCATTTTTTTAGGAGCAGTAGGAAGATGAATCAATTTGTGAAATTGATCTGCTAGACAAATTACAGCATTTCAGTTAAAGTTGAAAGCTAAGACTACTGCGTGAAAAGTTATTAAAGTGTGACTGTGTTTTATGTACAGTCTCTACCGACAGCAAGCTCATGATGCATGAAAGTGATGTATATACACAATGAACTACAATTCAAAATAAAATTTCAAGGACATAATAGAAAAAGGTTTAGCCCAGATATTACAAATGTATTGGGCTGGCCAAAAAGTTCTTTTGGGTTTCCCATAACATCTTACAGAAAAATCCAAAAGAAAGTTTTGGCCAACTCAATATATACAGGAGGGATATTACATCTGACTGAAAAATTAGGGAGATTCATGGAGGAAATGACTTGTGTATTTAGATTTCTATAGGAAGAAACAGTTATATTTTGAAGTAGTGTCTGTGCGTGTATGCATGAGAGCTCAGTCACTTCAGTTGCGTCTGACTCTGGGAGACACCATGGACTGTAGCCTACCAGGCTCCTCTGTCCATGGGATTCTTCAGGCAACAACACTAGAGTGGCTTGCCATGCCCTCCTTCAGGGGATCTTCCCGACCCAGGGATCAAACCCGTGTCTCCTGGGTCTCCTACACTGTAGGTGAATTCTTTACCACTGAGACACTGGGTAAGCTCATTTTGAAGAAAAGGGAATAGCAAAAGTACAAAAATAGTGGGGAGTTTTTGAATAAAGTTTTAAAGTCTAGTCTGACGGAAGAAGAGTCAGGATGGAATCAGCCATGAGATTTCATAGTAAGGCATATGGACTTAATGTCTAACTCCATCAGGAATGAAAGCCATTCAAGAGGAGTTAAATGGTCAAGTGTATATTTTAGGAAGCAGTGTGAAAGACTAAGAGACGAAAGAGATTAGAGATGAGTAAAAAGCCTGAGCTAAGGCAATGCCCATGGGACTAAATGGCTAGATGGGTACCCAAAAAACTGTAGACATAAAGGACGAGGTAACCAAATGGATTGGAGGCAAGGGAGAGAAAAGAAATGACAATCACTAATATTTCCAGTATTATTTGTGTGATGGTGATGCCATTAGTTGAGACGGGAAATGAGAAATATGTTTAAAGTAAGAATAACACACATTCATGTGTAGAAATTTCTCTATTCAAAAGTTAATAATAGTAATAATCCACACCCCAAATGGATTTTAGATGCTAGATACACTATACAGCCTGGAGAACATTTAAGAACAAAATGTTACACTGAGGACATTTAAGTGATAAATATGAAATGACAGTATGTCCATTGTTCTTTGTAATGTCTTAAATGTTTCTGATAAGAGGGACCATCTTTAACTACTTATTAAGCACCCAACAGGAAGATTTAAGTTGAGTATGAAATGCACTAACCAGAAGAGACTAAAATTTTCATTTCAGGTTTTTATCTTTTTACTAGAAAAATTTCAAACTAAATTACAATAAGGACAGAAATGGTATGGACCTAACAGAAGCAGAAGATATTAAGAAGAGATGGCAAGAATACACAGAAGAACTGTACAAAAAAGATCTTCACGACCCAGATAATCACGATGGTGTGATCACTCACACTCACCTAGAGCCAGACATCCTAGAATGTGAAGTCAAGTGGGCCTTAGGAAGCATGACTATGAAGAAAGCTAGTGGAGGTGATGAAATTCCAGTTGACCTATTTCAAATCCTAAAAAATGATGCTGTGAAAGTGCTGCACTCAATATGCCAGCAAATTTGGAAAACTAAGCAGTGACCACAGGACTGGAAAAGGTCAACTTTCATTCCAATCCCAAAGAAAGGCAATACCAAATAATGTTTAAACTACTACACAATTGAACTCATCTCACACGCTAGCAAAGTAATTCTCAAAATTCTCCAAGCCAGGCTTCAGCAATAGGTGAACCAAGAATTTCCAGATGCTCAAGCTGGTTTTTGAAAAGGCAGAGGAACCAGAGATCAAAGTGCCAACATCTGCTGGATCATCAAAAAAGCAAGAGAGTTCCAGAAAAATATCTATTTCTGCTTTACTGACTATGCCAAAGCCTTTGACTATGTGGATCACAATAAACCGTGGAAAATTCTGAAAGAGATGGGAATACCAGACCACCTGACCTGCCTCTTGAGAAACCTGTATGCAGGTCAGGAAGCAACAGTTAGAACTGGACATGGAACAACAGACTGGTTCCAAATAGGAAAAGGAGTACATCAAGGCTGTATATTGTCACCCTGCTTATTTAACTTATATGCAGAGTACATCATGAGAAACGCTGGGGTGGAAGAAGCACAAGCTGGAATCAAGATTGCCGGGAGAAATATCAATAACTTCAGATATGCAGATGACACCACCCTTACGGCAGAAAGTGAAGATGAACTAAAGAGCCTCTTGATGAAAGTGAAAGAGGAGAGTGAAAAAGTTGGCTTAAAGCTCAACATTCAGAAAACTAAGATCATGGCATCTGGTCCCATCACTTCATGGCAAATAGATGGAGAAACAGTGAAAATAGTGGCTGACTTTATTTTGGGGGGATCCAAAATCCCTGCAGATGGTGATTGCAGCCATGAAATTAAAAGACGCTTACTCCTTGGAAGGAAAGTTATGACCAACCTAGACAGCATATTAAAAAACAGAGACATTACTTTACCAACAAAGGTCCATCTGGTCAAGACTAGATGGTTTTTCCAGTGGTCATGTATGGATGTGAGAGTTGGACTGTGAAGAAAGCTGAGCACCGAAAAATTGATGTTTTTGAACTGTGGTGTTGGAGAAGACTCTTGAGAGTCCCTTGGACTGCAAGGAGATTCAACCAGTCCATCCTAAAGGAGATCAGTCCTGGGTGTTCATTGGGAGGACTGATGTTGAAGCTGAAACTCCAATACTTTGGCCTCCTGATGTGAAGAGCTGATTTATTTGAAAAGACCCTGATGCAGGGAAAGATTGAGGGCAGGAGGAGAGGGGACGACAGAGGATGAGATGGTTGGATGGCATCATCAACTCGATAGACATGGGTTTCGGTAGACTCCGGGAATTGGTGATGGACAGGGAGGCCTGGCGTGCTGTAGTTCATGGGGTCACAATGAGTCAGACACGACTGAGCAACTAAACTGGAATTGGAACATTACAATAATCTTTATAGTTCTGAAAAGAACAATTGTGGGCTTGGAGTGCTCTCGAAAGATTAAAAAACAGATTTTAAAATTCATCTGGGGCTGGTGCACTGGGATGACCCAGAGGGATGGGACGGGGAGGGAGGTGGGAGGGGGTTCAGGATGGGGAACACATGTAAATCCATGGCTGATTCATGTCAATGTATGGCAAAAACCACTAAAATATTGTAAAGTAATTAGCCTCCAACCAATAAAAATAAATGAAAAAAATAAAAATAAAAATAAATAAATAAAATTCATCCCTACTTTTGCCTTTAGCTCCACGTGGAACAGCTCTCTAACCTTTTAAAGACCATACACTATCAATACATCTGTAAGTCAGGGTAATAGTATTTGCTGCCTACTTCAGAGACCATTTCAGAATTATGAGATAATGTTCCCATAGCTCTCTGAACTGCTGAGATCAAAGGCCTTCATTATCAAAGATCAGTGGGGTTATTCTGGTATCATTTTTCCTACCTCAAGTTTACCTAAAGTTTATGCTTATTTAGGAGAGAAGAGATACTCAATTAAATTTCAAAAGTCGGAATTTCAGTAGCCAATCTAACTGAATACTTTGAGTGCAATGTGTCCACTAATGAATGATCAACAGATAGGAATGGCTTCATAAAAACTAAGAACTTCTTTGTCTCCAGTACCTAGAACTATTCTGTCACTCCTTCCTTTCTGGCCATACTTTCTCAAGATGCTAGATCTTTCCACAACACTCTATACCCTAAAAAGCTTCTCTCCTTCCTCTCTCTGCAAAATTTGTTTAAAAACTCACTTATGAACTTGACAAAAATGCCTAATCTAAATCTAATCAAATCTTGAGATTTTAATTTTCATTTTATAGGAAACGGGCTTCCCTGGTGGCTCAGATGGTAAAGTGTCTGCCTGCAATGTGGGAGACCCAGGTTCGATCACTTGGTTGGGAAGATCCCCTGGAGAAGGAAATGGCAACCTACTCCTGTACTCTTGCCTGGAAAATTCCATGGACTGAGGAGCCTGGTAGGCTACAGTCCATGGGGTCGCAAAGAGTCGGACATGACTGAGCAACTTCACCTTCACTTTTCACTTTACAGGAAACAGAGGAGTAGTGACAAAGGCTATACACATTCAGAACTGGGGGAAAAAAGTCTTTGTTCTATTCTTCAGCAAAACAGAGAAATAAAGAAATTCAGAATCACAAATCATACATACAAACAACAGACTTTTCAAATTTGGTCATTTTTGTAGGGAGAGGATACCTATACCCAATTCTTAACCTTCTACTCAGTGATAAGTTGTATTAAATAAATGGATACAAGGTTAACTTTGAGGTCTAATGATAAGTATCTGTAATACACAATAGATTTAAAATTCCTGTAACACAAAGAACTTCTTAGTTGATAAATCATAAGCCATCCAATTAAAAAAAAATAGGCATAGGATGTATAGAAGCACAAATACATAGAGATTCCAGACATCTCTATGACATATGACATATGATAACAGACTCAACCTTGCTAGTGGTCATGGAAATAAAGAATAAAGCAACAATGGGATATCACTTTTTTAAAATCCAGGATAAGAAAAATTAAATAATGATAAGATTCAAAGATGGTAAAAATGAAGGCAAAAAAGAAATATTATGTGTTGCTACAGAACTGTGAATTATTATAATCTTTAAAAAAGTGACCTAGCAATAACTATTAAAAGTTAACGTACACATGCCTCTTGTAACAAACACTCTACTTTTAGCATTCTCTTACAGAAACAAAAGCACCAGTACGTAAGGACATATAAGCATACATAAGGACATCGTTCTGCTAGATAGTATGTAGTGACAGAAACAGCAATTAAAAACAACAAAGTGGAAATACCTTGAATATCACTAATATTTGACGATACTGTGGAGTAAGTACTATGCTTATTTTTTAATAGTAAGCTACTAAAAAAAAGAGTGATTTGGGACTTCCCTGGTGACCCAGTGGTTAAGAAGCTGCACGTCCACTGCAGGAGGCATGGGTTCAATCTCTGGTCTCTGGTAGGGGAACTAAAGATTCTGCATGCCACATGGCAGCAGACAAAAAAAAAGAAAGGAGTGATTTATGATTGTATCTACTAACCTTGAAAATTGTCCATGATCTATTTAGCAATAAAGCAAGTTAGCAGAATAATTTGTATCATACAATATAATGCAATTTTGGTAAAAACATCCAACTATTCCTCAAAACCTTGTAAGTATGATTATATTTAACAAGGAAGACAAAGTGAAAGAATACTACTATTGGCAGAATTGAGGGATATGTAAAGTTTTACATATTTCTGTATTTTTTATAAATTTTTTGAATTTTTTGGTAATTTTTGAAATGGTGCTTGATAAATAAAATTTACTAGAGAAGGAAGCTCTTTATTCCATTTAGTGACTGTTTAAAGAGAGGTGAGGGTCTTCCCCAGGAGTCCAATGGCTAAGACTAACTCTCCAACTGCAGGGGGCCCAGGTTTAATGCCTGGTCAGAGAACTAGACCCCACATGCTACAACTAAAGATTCTGCATGCTGCAATGAAGATGGAAGACCTGGCACAGTCAAACAAACAAATAAAACAGAGTTGGGACTATAAAGCAATCCTCTGCTAGATGTCAATAGCATACAACCTTCATTAATACTACTCTCAAATCTGTATCTGCAACTTTTCCCCAACCACAACCCAGTTTCATTTTGTTCAACTACAAAATGGGAGTTACAGTGCTCACCTGACCTGACTATGACCAGAATGAACTGAGATGGCATAAACAGAGGGCTGTGGGCTTTTTTTCCTTTTAAACTCAAGAGATTCCTTAAAGATCAAGTTGCTCACTGTATGCCAATAAAATGGGCAACCTGGAAGAAATGAACAAATTCTTAGAAAGGTACAGTCTCCCAGGACTGAACCAGGAAGAAACAGATAACGTGAACAAACCAATCATCAGTACTAAAATTGAAACTGTGATTTAAAAGCTGCCAAAAAACAAAAGTCCAGGCCTTGATGTCTTCACAGGTGAATTCTATCAAATATTTAGAGAACAGTTAACACCTATCCTTCTGAAACTTCCAAAAAATTGCAGAGGAAGGAAAACTTCCAAACCCATTCTATGAGGCCACCATCACCTGGATACCAAAATCAGACAAAGATACCACAAAAAAAGAAACTTACAGGCCGATATCACTGATGAACACAGATGTAAAAATCCATTTTGAGTTTATTTTTGTGTATGGTGTTAGAAAGTGTTCTAGTTTCATTCTTGTACAAGTGGTTGACCAGTTTTCCCAGCACCACTTGTTAAAGAGGTTAGACTCATTAAGAAACAAAGAGAGAAGAACCAAATTAACAAAATTAGAAATGAAAATGGAGAGATCACAACAGACAACACTGAAATACAAAGGATCATAAGAGACTACTACCAGCAGCTCTATGCCAATAAAATGGACAAATTGGATGAAATGGACAAATTCTTAGAAAAGTATAACTTTCCAAAACTGAACCAGGAAGAAATAGAAGATCTTAACAGACCCATCACAGGCAAGGAAATCGAAACTGTAATCAAAAATCTTCCAGCAAACAAAAGCCCAGGACCAGATGGCTTCACAGCTGAATTCTACCAAAAATTTAGAGAAGAGCTAACACCTACCTTACTCAAACTCTTCCAGAAAATTGCAGAAGAAGGTAACTTCCAAACTCATTCTATGAGGCCACCATCACCCTAATTCCAAAACCAGACAAAGATGCCACAAAAAAAGAAAACTACAGGCCAATATCACTGATGAACATAGATGCAAAAATCCTTAACAAAATTCTAGCAAACAGAATCCAACAACATATTAAAAAAATCATACACCATGACCAAGTGGGCTTTATCCCAGGAATGCAAGGATTCTTCAATATCCGCAAATCAATCAATGTAATACACCACATTAACAAACTGAAAGATAAAAACCATATGATTATCTCAATAGATGCAGAGAAAGCCTTTGACAAAATTCAACACTCATTTATGATTAAAACTCTCCAAAAAGCAGGAATAGAAGGAACATACCTCAACATAATAAAAGCTATATATGACAAACCCACAGCAAGCATCACCCTCAATGGTGAAAAATTGAAAGCATTTCCCCTGAAATCAGGAACAAGACAAGGGTGCCCACTCTCACCACTACTATTCAACATAGTGTTGGAAGTTTTGGCCACAGCAATCAGAGCAGAAAAAGAAGTAAAAGGAATCCAGATAGGAAAAGAAGAAGTAAAACTCTCACTGTTTGCAGATGACATGATCCTCTATATAGAAAACCCTAAAGACTCTACCAGAAAATTACTAGAACTAATCAATGAATATAGTAAAGTTGCAGGATATAAAATTAACACACAGAAATCCCTTGCATTCCTATATACTAACAATGAAAAAACAGAAAGAGAAATTAAGGAAACAATACCATTCACCATTGCAACAAAAAGAATAAAATACTTAGGAGTATATCTACCTAAAGAAACAAAAGACCTATACATAGAAAACTATAAAACACTGATGAAAGAATCAAAGAGGACACAAACAGATGAGAAACATACCGTGTTCATGGATTGGAAGAATCAATATTGTCAAAATGGCTATTCTACCCAAAGCAATCTATAGATTCAATGCAATCCCTATCAAGCTACCAACGGTATTTTTCACAGAACTAGAACAAAGAATTTCACAATTTGTATGGAAATACAAAAAACCTCGAATAGCCAAAGTAATCTTGAGAAAGAAGAATGGAACTGGAGGAATCAACCTGCCTGCCTTCAGACTCTACTACAAAGCCACAGTCATCAAGACAGTATGGTACTGGCACAAAGACAGAAATATAGATCAATGGAACAGAATAGAAAGCCCAGAGATAAATCCACGAACCTATGGACACCTTATCTTTGACAAAGGAGGCAAGGATATACAATGGAAAAAAGACAACCTCTTTAACAAGTGGTGCTGGGAAAACTGGTCAACCACTTGTAAAAGAATGAAACTAGAACACTTTCTAACACCATACACAAAAATAAACTCAAAATGGATTAAAGATCTAAATGTAAGACCAGAAACTATAAAACTCCTAGAGGAGAACATAGGCAAAACACTCTCCGACATAAATCACAGCAAGATCCTCTATGACCCACCTCCCAGAATATTGGAAATAAAAGCAAAACTAAACAAATGGGATCTAATGAAACTTAAAAGCTTTTGCACTACAAAGGAAACTATAAGTAAGGTGAAAAGACAACCCTCAGATTGGGAGAAAATAATAGCAAATGAAGAAACAGACAAAGGATTAATCTCAAAAATATACAAGCAACTCCTGCAGCTCAATTCCAGAAAAATAAAAGACCCAATCAAAAGATGGGCCAAAGAACTATACAGACATTTCTCCAAGAAGACATACAGATGGCTAACAAACACATGAAAAGATGCTCAACATCACTCATTATCAGAGAAATGCAAGTCAAAACCACAATGAGGTACCATTACACACCAGTCAGGATGGCTGCTATCCAAAAGTCTACAAGCAATAAATGCTGGAGAGGGTGTGGAGAAAAGGGAACCCTCTTTCACTGTTGGTGGGAATGCAAACTAGTACAGCCACTATGGAGAAACACTGTGGAGATTCCTTAAAAAACTGGAAATAGAACTGCCATATGACCCAGCAATCCCACTTCTGGGCATACACACTGAGGAAACCAGATCTGAAAGAGACACGTGCACCCCAATGTTCATCGCAGCACTGATTATAATAGCCAGGACATGGAAGCAACCTAGATGCCCATCAGCAGATGAATGGATAAGGAAGCTGTGGTACATGTACACCATGGAATATTACTCAGCCATTTAAAAGAATTCATTTGAATCAGTCCTAACGAGATGGATGAAACTGAAGCCCCTTATACAGAGTGAAGTAAGCCAGAAAGATAAAGAACATTACAGCATACTAACACATATATATGGAATTTAGAAAGATGGTAATGATAACCCTATATGCAAAACAGAAAAAGAGACACAGAAGTACAGAACAGACTTTTGGACTCTGTGGGAGAAGGCGAGGGTGGGATGTTCAAAAGAAACAGCGTATACTTCTATGGTGAACAATCACCGCCCAGGTTGGATGCATGAGACAGTGCTCGGGCCTGTGCACTGGAAGACCCAGAGGAATCGGGTGGAGAGGGAGTGGGAGGGGGGATCGGATGGGGAATAGTGAAATCTATGGCTGATTCATATCAATCGTATGACAACTCACTGAATGATTGTGAAGTAATTAGCCTCCAACTACTAAAAAAAAAAAAATAAAAATAAAAAAGATAAAAATAAAAAAAAAAAAAAAAACACAAACAAACCCTATGAGGCAGACCAGAGAGAACTAAAAAGGAAAACAGACATATCCTCAATTATATCTAAAGATTATTATATCCTCTATCAGAGAATAATAGAATAATTTTTAAAAATCTGTAAGAATTCAGCAGATCTAAATAAAACATCAGCCACCCTGACCTAATGTCTTACAGAACGCTATACCCAACAATTGCAGAATACAATATAAAGAGCACAATATAGTCACCAAGACAGATCATACATAGGGCCATTACACAAGACTCAATACATTAAAAAATCTGAAAACTTAAAGAGTATATTCCTTTGACCAGATTGGAATTAAATTAGAAATCAGGAACAATAAGGTATCTAGGAAAATATCCAATTATTGGAAAATTAATAATCCATGGCAAAAGAAATTACAAAAAAAACCAGAAAATATTTCAACTGATAAAACACAACATCAAAATTTTTGGAACACATCTGATTTAGTACTTTGAAGGAAATTCACAGCTTTAAATGTAGAGTTGAGGAAAGAAAGGCTAAAAATCAATAATTCATGTTTCCACCTAAGAAAGTAGCATGCAATGACCAAAATAAATCCAAAGAAGAATTCTGATTTTTGGTTCTGCATGTAAAGAGCTTAAAAACATCACTTCCATCCTCACAACAAGAAAAAAACCTGAACAAACTGGAAAATCAATTCCTCTTAGGATAATCAGAGAATTGAGGTCACTGGTCAAACTGCTACCTTGAGCACTGGTAAGTGAAACTGAAGTCGCTCAGTTGTGTCTGACTCTTTGCAACCCCATGGACTGTAGCCTACCAGGCTCCTCCATCCATGGGATTTTCCAGGCAAGAGTACTGGAGTGGGTTGCCATTCCCTTCTCCAGAGGGTATTCCCAACCCAGGGATTGAACCCGTGTCTCCCGCATTGTAGGCAGATGCTTTACCGTCTGAGCCTGGAGAGACTGTCAAATACAGAGACTCACAGCACAGTAGAGCAGAAGCCCAAACTCAGAACCAGTGCCAAGAGGAAAGCTATGAGCTATATCTGACAAATGGCTGGAAGCTCGGTGTAGACTAACTGGAGAATCAAAACCTCTGAGGTGCTACTATGAGAGGGCCTTCACACTTTCATGACTTTCAGCCTCTGGGCCCTACCAGATCCTCGTTGTTAACATCAGAGAGAAATCCCCTCCTGTTTCCAGCAGGGTAAGGGAAAAAGAAACCAGTTTTCAAATATGCCCCAAATCTCTATTCTCCTTTTTTTAAGGAAGGAGAAACACTCAAGGGAAACTACTTACTGTCTGAGGAATCTCCAGGAAAAGACAACAGGTGAGACACCAACTGGGACAGTGGAGGAAATTTCAGGCTCTATAACACAGCTCTCCAGAAGTAAACAAAGCCTAACGTCTCGCCAGAGAAAACTTCACATTAAAGATCTGTCTTTTAACCCAATACATCATGCCCAACTTTCAACAAAAAGAATTACAAAGCATACTAAAAGGCAAAGAATATAGTCTGAAGAAACAAACCAAGCATCAAAATCAGATTCAGATATGGCAGAGATTTTAAAGTTATCAGACTGGGGATTTTCAGTAACAAGGATGCATATGTTAAGGGCTCTTAGTAGTTATCAGAGGACTAGCAGTGGAGGCCTGACAGTAATAAGGCCACCTCACCAGTGGCGACGGAAACCACCAGGGCAGTCAGAAATTCCACTCCCACTGTCTTAGTCTGTTAAGGCTGCTGTAACAAAACACGACAGAGTGGGTAGCTTATGAACAACATGATTTATTTCTCAGTTCTCAAGGGCGCAAGTCCAGGATCCAGGTTCTGCTAAGGTCAAATGAGGGTCCCGTTCTGGATTTCACACTTCTCATTGTGTCGTCACAAGGCAGAAGGGGCAAGGAAGCTCTGCGGTCTCTCTTCTAAGGGCATTAATCTCATTCATGAGGTCTCTGCCCTGCTGACCTAATCAACTCCCAAAGCCTCCACGTCCTAAAACGATTGTATCAGGCATTAGGATTTCAACAATGAATTCTGGAGGGAGCACAAACTCTCAGACCACACTGTCTGAAAGTAAAGGCCCCTACCCCCACTGCGTGTGTCAGCAGAGGCTGAGTGAGGAACACGGCCTTCCAGCTCTACCAGCTCAGTAACAAGCTGCACCCTCTTCCTCTGAGCTGACAGTGTCAAAAGCGCCGACTGGAATCTTTAAAGGAGATTCAGAGCCTCAGAATACTCAGAATTTCCTGCTTCCAATTTTTAAAAAATCACTTGTCATTTTAAGAAGCAGGAAGAGGAAATTCCCTGGTGGTCCAGTGGTTAGAAATTGGTGCTCTCACTGCCAGGGTGCCAGGTTCGACCCCTGGTTGGGGAACTAAGATACTGCAAACCACACGGTGCAGCCAATAAACAAACAAGAAGGAAGATGTCAAACCGAACGACAGGAGACAATAAACAGACACCACAGTGAGACTGGCAGAATTATCTGACAAAGATTTTAAAGCAAGCAACACATAAATCACTGACTAATCACTCACAAAGATGTCTGAAATAAATGAAAAATTAGAACACCTCAGCAAAGGAATATATACACAAAAATCTATTCATCAAAATGGAATTTTACAACTGACACCACAGAAATATGAAGGATCATAACAGATTAATAACTATATGCCAGTAAAATGGATGACCAAGAAAAAAATGGAAAAATTCCTAAACCAGAAACAGAAAATATGAATAAATGAATTACCAGAAATGAAATTAAATCAATAATTTAAAAACTTACAACAAAAAAAAGTCCAGGACCAGATGGCTTCACAGGTGAATTCTAATAAATACTTAGAGAAGAGTGAATGCCTATCCTTCTGAAACTTTCCAAAAAGATGTACAGGAAGGCAAACTTCCAAACTCCTCCTGCGAGGCCAGCATCATACTGATTCCAAAAGCACCAAAGATGTCACACACAGAGAAAATGGCAGGCCAGCTTCACTGATGACGTATATGCAAAAATCCTCAACAAAATCTTAGCAAACCAAATTTAATAACAAGATAAACAATGATCAAAAGGGGTCATGAACCAGGATCAAGTGAGATTTATCCCAGGGATGAAAGAACAGTTGAGTATCAATAAATCAATCAATGACACACCATATTAACAGACTGAAGAATAAAACCATATGATGAGGACTTCCCTGGTGGCTCAGTGGTAAAGAATCTGCCTGCCCATGCAGGAAACACGAGCTTGATCCCTGATCAGGAAGATCCCACATGCCAAGGAGGAACTAAGCCTGTGTGCCACAACTATTAAGCCTGTGCTCTAGAGCCCAAGAGCCACCACTACTGAGCCCATGAGCCACAACTACCGAAGCCTGTGCCACCTAGAGCCCATGCTTCACAAGAGAAGCCCCCGTAGTGAGAAGCCCGTGCACCATGAACTACAGAATAGCCACCACTCCCTGCAACTAGAGGGAAAAAGCCTGCACAGCAACGAAGACCCAGCACAGCCAAAAGTAAAATAAAGTTTATAAATAAATAAATATGTAACAATAAAATAATTCAGCTAAAAATAAATCCATACGGTCATCTCAGTAGGTGCAGAGAAAGCTTTTGACAAAATTCAACACTCTTTCATGATAAAAACCCTCAACAAAGTGGGTATATGGTTACAGAGGGAACATACCTCAACACACTAAAAGCCATATACAACAAGCCCACAGCTAACATCATAGTCAACAGTGAAAAGCAGAAAGCATCTCCTCTTACCACAAACCTCTTACCTTTATCCATCAGAGGGCAGACAGACTGATGAAAACCACAATTGCAGAAAACTAACCAAACTGATCATATGGATCACAGCCTTCTCTAAGTCAATGAAACTACGAGCCATGCCGTGTAGGGCCACCCAAAGCGGACAGGTCATTGTGGAGAGTTCTGACAAAACATGGTCCACTGGGGAAGAGAATGGCAAACCACTTCAGTATTCTTGCCTTGAGAACCTCATGAACAGCATGAAAAGGCAAAAAGATATGACACTGAAAGATGAACTCCCCAAGTTGGTAGGTGCCCAATTGTTACTGGAGAAGAGTGGGGAAATAGCTCCAGAAAGAACGAAGAGGCGGAGCCAAAGCAAAAACAATGCCCAGTTGTGGATGTGACTGGTGATGGAGGTAAAGTCTGATGCTGTAAAGAACAATACTGCATAGGAACCTGGAAGGTTAGGTGAATGAATCAAGGTAAATTGGAAGTGGTCAAACAGAAGATGGCAAGAGTGAACACTGACATTTTAGGAATCAGTGAACTAAAATGGACTGGAATGGGCAAATTTAATTCAGATGACCATTATATCTACTACTGTGGGCAAGAATCCCTAAGAAGAAATGGAGTTGCCCTCACACCCAAAAAGAAACTCTGAAATGAAGTACTTGGGTGCAATCTCAAAAATGACAGAATAATCTCATTTTGTTTCCAAGGCAAAGCATTCAATATCACAGTAATCCAAGTCTGTACCCCAACCACTAATGCCAAAGAAGCTGAGGTTGAATGGTTCTACGAACACCCACAAGACCTTCTAGAACTAACACCAAAAAAGATGTCCTTCTCATCAAAGGGGACTGGAATGCAAAAGTAGTTAGTTAAGAGGTACCTGGAGTAACAGGCAAGTTTGGCCTTGGAGTACAAAATGAAGCAAGGCAAAGGCTAACAGAGCTTTGTGAAGAGAATGCATTGGTCATAGCAAACACTCACTTCCAACAACATAAGAGACGACTCTACACATGGACATCACCAGATGGTCATTACTGAAATCATATTGATTATATTCTTTGCAGCCAAAGATGGAGAAACTCTATACAGTCAGCAAAAACAAGACTGGGAGCTGATTGTGGCTCAGATCATAAACACCTTATTGCAAAATACAGACTTGAAGAACATAGGGGAAACCACTAGACCATTCAGAAATGACCTAAATCAAATTCCTCATGATTATACAATTTGGAAGTGACAAATAGATTCAAGAGATTAGACTGAGAGACTGCCTGAAGAACTATGGATGGAGGTTGTAACACTGTTTAGGAGGTGGTGATCAAAATCATCCCCAAGAAAAAGAAATGCAAAAGGCAAGATGGTTGTCTAAGGAGGCCTTACAAATAGCTGAGAAAAGAATAGAAGCTAAAGGCCAAGGAGAACAAGCGACAGACTTTAATTTTTTGGGCTCCAAAATCACTGCAGATGGTGACTGCAACCATGAAATTAAAAGACACTTGCTCCTTGGAAGAAAAGCTATGACAAACCTAGAGAGCATATTAAAAAGCAGAAACATCACTTTGCACACAAAGGTCAGTATAGTCAAAGCTGTGGTTTTTCCACAGTCATGTATGGATGTGAGAGCTGGACCATAAAGAAGCCTGTGACGAAGAATTGATGCTTTCGAGCTGTGGTGTTGGAGAAGACTCTTGAGAGTCCCTTGGACTGCAAGGAGATCCAAGCAGTCCATCCTAAAGGAGATCGGTCCTGGGTGTTCATTGGAAGGACTGATGCTGAAGCTGAAACTCCAATACTTTGGCCACCTGATGTGAAGAGCTGACTCATTTGAAAAGACCCTTATGCTGGGAGGGATTGAAGGCGGGAGGAGAAGGGGACGACAGAGGATGAGATGATTGGATGGTATCTCTGACTCAATGCACACGAGTTTGAATAAGCTCCGGGAGTTCGTGATAGACAGGGAAGCCCGGTGTGCTGCAGTCGATGGGGTTGCAAAGAGTCAGACACGACTGAGCGACTGAACTGAACTAAACAGGTGCTTATTTCTTAGCCTTGCAGCAGCCTCACATGGTAGGTTTTGTATTTCAAATGTGGAAACTGAGACTCAGAGGAGTTAAATTATTTGTCAGAAAACAAAACAAATTTTTGACTTAACTTTTTTGGAACCCACCCTCACCCCACTCCCTGCCACGTGCTCCCAAAGGGCAATATTTAGAACAGAGAATTATTAGAAACAAGTCACGTATTCAACTTTAGAGAAATCATTGAGCAGTTTACTACATATTAATGTAATTACTGCTGAGGACATATAAAATGATAGTATTTGGATGATGTGTATCTGAAATGTGAAGAAGAAATAACAAAAATATGTACATATTAGTTACAGTTATCAACGCAAATGTATAAACTTTTACAAATAGAAGAATTGTGTTTACAGGATAAATATTTTCTGGTTATTTATTTTGCAAAATTGCTCAAGTGACTAATTTCAATAATAAGGCAAATATAATTATCAATAGAACCTGCTTTAGGAAATAGAGTGAATAGTTGTTGTTGTTGTTGTTGTTTTAAAGGAAAACCAAACTCAGGAATTCCCTGGAGGCCCAGAGGTTAAGACTTGGCACTTTCACTCCTGTGGGCACAGGGTTTGATCACCAGTCAGGGAACTAAGATCTCTCAAGCCAAAAACAAAAAACAAAACACCGAACTATTCACTTCCAAGAGCCATGAATCTTGCCATTGCTTTATTAGGATGATCTGGGGAGTATTTTAAGGTCTCATAGGACTTCTCCCAACTGCCAGAGATCCTGGCATCAGTCTCTTACCCCCACCACCGCTCTGAACATCCCTAATCTACTGGGGGAAGGACCCATTAGTTTGAACAGGCAATTAAGAATCACTGTCCTAAAAAACAAGTTCAAAATGTTTTTGGTGTTTTCTTTTATTTCCCCCTCTTCCCACCTTTCTCTTTCAAGATTCTTTCAACGACTCTGAATTAAAGTCTCAGATGCATCCTTGGCATCTTTCTGATACTTCTGATTTCTCTGTACAGCATTAGCTATGTTTTTTAATAAACATAAATATTATATTAAGGAAAAAACAACAGAAAAACTTTTAATAAACATAAATATTATATTAAGGAAAAAACAACAGAAAAACTTCCGAAGAAGCAGATACCTGCGTGTTTACCAGCCTGAAGTACACCCCTTCCTTCTTCATTAGTTCTCTGTGGCTTCCTTGCTCCACAATGACTCCGTCGTCAAACCCAGCGATGACATCTGCATTCCGGATCGTAGACAGCCGGTGCGCTATCACTATGGTGGTCCGGCCTTCCCTGGCCTAGAGGGGAAAAGGACAGGCATGGAGGGCAGCAGGGTTACACTGTCCTTGCACTGTTGATTAACACACAATGAAGCATGCAGATGGGGGTGTCTGTGGTTGATGGGACAGCAGCTCATCATGCCTGTGTGATCAGGGCACAAAGGCATCGCTCACACGTGAATGGATACAGGTGACTTAAATTCTGGACCAGACAGGAGGCCAGGCCCCCAGGATGAAGATGGAAAACTCTGGAGTTTCTCTAATGTTTTCATACTATTGTGAGGAGCCCTGGTTCTGAGTTACATGATATGCTAAGACTTTAGCAGAAGCATGTGCAGAAGTTGTTGCCACATACGGCCTTCTCCAGAGCACTTCTGTCTGATTTCTTCTGAAGTGCCTGCAATTCTGTAATTACTGCGATTGTAATTCTGATGGACTATGTGCAGGCACCTTAAGCAAAAACACATCCTGGGGTCTGGATGGTTTAAATCATGGTTCAAAGACCATCTCAGTCACGAACTCTGGAGAGGGGCCAGTAACTGTGGTTTTTAACACATACTTTGGGTGGTTTTTATGGATACTGAAATCTACAAATCACCCCCTAAGTAGTTCAGTGAACTCACATGTCATTAGCTTGATGGGTTTATGAATGGGCATTTATACCCTGGAAAATGTCCATCAAATTATTCACATTATGTCATTAACAATAGTTATTCTTTTTAATATTCATTACTCTATTAGACTAACAACTTCTTAAGACCACTCCTACCTACTCTGAGGCAATAAAACCACATTGTTAGGATTGTATTTAGGGTGTGGCCCAAATCACCTAAGCAGTTAAAAACATAAAAACGAGAGACTAGATTCATAATAGCCAAAAAGTGAGAAGAATCCAAATGTTCAGTTGATCAAAAGATTAAAAAAAGGTGGCATATCCATACAATGGAATAGCACTGGGCCAGGAAAAGAAATGAGATTCTGATACGTGTTTCAACATGGATGGACCCTGAAAATATGATGCCAAGTTAAAGAAGTCAGTTAAAACAGACCATGCCTTGTATGATTCTATTTATTGTAAATGTCCAGAATGGGAAAATCCAGAGAGAGAGAAAGATTAGCAATTACCAAGCACCAGGGTGAGGGTAGAATAGAGTGAGTACTATGGGGTACAAGGGGTGTTGTTTTTTTTTTTTGGAATGATGAAAATATTCTGCAGTGAGATCATGCAGATGGTTGCAAAATCTTGTGAATATATTAATACTAAAAACCAATGACTGTGCATTTAAGAAGGGTGAACTTCATGGCATATCAATCTTTTTAAAAGATTCATCAATCTTTTTAAAAAGAGTATCCACAAAAATTCTGAAAAAGTTAATAAGTATCTGGGTAATACCTCCACTAGATATTAAAACATAAAAAGCTACAGCAATTAAAACAATAAAATCCAGGGGAAGCTATCACATGAACAATTTGATAAACAGAACCATATAGAAAGTCCAGAAAAGACATACATTTTTAAGAATTCAGTTCAGTTCAATTCACTCAGTCATGTCCGACTCTTTGCGACCCCATGAATCGCAGCACACCAGGCCTCCCTGTCCCTCACCAACTCCTGGAGATTACTGAAACGCATGTGCATCAAGTCGGAGATGCCATCCAGCCATCTCATCCTCTACCGTCCCCTTCTCCTCCTGCCCCCAATCCCTCCCATCATCAGGGTCTTTTCCAATGAGTCAACTCTTCACATGAGGTGGCCAAAGTACCGGAGTTTCAGCTTCAGCATTTAAAAATTAGTGTGTGATAAATATGCATTGTCTATCAGTAGAGAAAAGGCAGTCTATGTGATTAATGGTACTGAGTCAATTGTGCAGCCACCTGGAAAAAAAATAATGTACTCTTTCTTCTTCAGGCCTTATACTAATAACCAGATCAATCAACTATGTTTCAATAAATATAAAACAGCCTGGTAGCTCAGATGGTAAAGAATCTGCCTGCAATGCAGAAGACCCAGGTTTGATCCCTGGGTCAGGAAGATTCCCTGGAGAAGGAAATGGCAACCCACTCCAGAATTCTTGCCTGAAGAATCCCAGGGACAGAGGGGCCTGGCGGGTTACCATTGATGGGGTTGCAGAGTCAGACACAACTGAGTGACTAACACACAAGAAAGCATCAAAAGACAGAGACGAGAGCATAACTCTACTGGACAACATTTAAGACTGTTCTTTGATTTTTAGCAATGGGGCCCCAAAGGAAACCTTCATAAATCTTTACTGATATACTAAGAAGGAAGTTGCACAGCTTTGTCCATGAATGATAAGGTATATAGGAAATAATTCGATCAATCTAATTATATTCATGATACTAACAGTGATGAGTAACTGCTAACAGTGGCTGGGTTTATCATTTGATAACAATAGGTTAATGCTATGTCAACTTAAAAAAATAAAAACAAAGGAATTGGGAGTCAGACTTGTGATTAAATGACTGGTGTGCAGGAGAAACAAAGTATGTATTTGTGAATTTCGAAGTTAGCAACTGTCACCCTTGACCAAAGAATTTTCGCTAGAGTAGAGGAGATGTGACACAAAAGAATATGTTCAAACCCTCCCACGATGACAAGACACTGGCAAACAAGTATCCCAGATTCAAGGAGACCAACTGTGAAGAAATCTGAAACTTCTAATGTTGGATGTGCAGGCGGGCTTCCCTGGTGGCTGTGACGGTGAAGAATCCGACTGCGACGCGGGAAACCTGGGTTCGATCCCTGGGCTGGGAAGATCCCCTGGAGGAGGGCTTGGCAGCCCACTCCAGTGTCCTTGCCTGGAGAATCCCACAGACAGAGGAGCTTGGCAGGTACAGCGCCTGGGCTCCCAAAGAGCTGGACACGACTGTGTGATTGAGCACACAGCACAGAAATGAGAGGTGGGCCCAAACAGAGGAAGGACTGATCTATGAGTCTCTTTGACTTCTGGGGAAAAAAGCATAAATGGAAACTTTTAGGGATCATTTCACTAGATCACTATTTTCATTCTTTTCCTGCCCCTCCAGTATGGAAACACTATGAGTAGAAGAGGGACACAGGTACAAAACTTTGTGATTATTGACTTTCTTTAAAAAATCAAAATATCAAGTCTGCTTTTCTATTCTTCTTTAAGATTTTATACTGAAAAACCTATTATTTATTTTGAAGAACAGTTGCTATCTTTTTGTTTGTTTTCCCTTTTTAATTTAGAATCTTGTTAGCAATACATTACATCCTTGATAGAAAAAAACAACCTTTTACACAGTAACTCAAAAACCAACCATTTAAGAAAGTAATATAGTAATCAACTGCTACCAGGGTAAAGAGCTCCTCTCATTTGATTCTACTGGCAGGCCCAGGTTTATCTGAACTTTGAGAAACTCTCTGTCCTGAATGGATGATGAAGCATTCAAGTAAAAGGTAAGGAGTTGTTGAGTTTCTGAGGATTCTGCCTCAAAAGAAGTTCTTCCAGGGACAGCCATAGTTCTCCAGTTTACTTCAATGTTGCTATGTTTCTGGGACGGCCAGCATAGTTGCCTTTTGAGTTTTGACAATTCATCAACCTCAAGATTCAGGTCTCATAAAACATTCTTCCCACATTAAAAAAGACTTTGTCCCCACAGTAAAACAGTAGTTTTTCATCGCTTCTCCAGCTTCTTGTACTTGGCTTCCAGTTTTTTTGAATATGCATCCAACTTGTAGGCTGCCTGCTCAAGAGCTGCTACTTGCTCCTCAATTATGTTGATCTGATCCAGATAAGGCTGCAGTCCAGCACACTTCTGGTTTAAGTCCTTTAAGTTTCTACTAATGTTTATAGCAATATCTTTCATTTCAAGATACCTCAGGCTGGTTAGTTTATTCATATTTTCCAGCAGCTTATAGTCTTCACTGGTGGCCGTCAGTTCCCCAGTCAGGTAAGTTGCCATTTTGGAGAACATGTCCCGACAGAGCTCATTTATGTCAGCCTCAGCAGGCTCCTTTGCTTCCTCAGCAGTCTCCACGGCGACATCATCTCGAACTGGCTCCTCGCGGTGGGTCGCGAGGACACCCTCGGCCGCCGCCGCCGCTGCCATCAACAGTTGCTATCTATTGAGCCAAAAGTGGATATGATCATTAATTATTTTTTTCTAATGTAGAATGTGTTATTCAATGAGCTAGGCCATGGTAATCAATTCAGTAAAAATTTATTCAGGCTTTACTCTGTGCAGGCACTGGAAT
This sequence comes from Cervus canadensis, assembly GCF_019320065.1. Lineage (NCBI taxonomy): Eukaryota > Metazoa > Chordata > Mammalia > Artiodactyla > Cervidae > Cervus > Cervus canadensis. Next base: position 30,218,873 of record NC_057388.1, on the reverse strand, counting down.
AGATGTTATAGAGTAAACATGAGCCATTTATCAGTTCTACCTCTTAGGAGAGAGAAAGAGAGAAAGCATATAAATAAACAGCTAATTACAATAACATGGTGCCAGACAAGACATGGTGATAAATGTAGAAAGGATCTACAAAAGGAAAATATTACGTTTCCAGGCTAGGTAATCAGAGAGGAGAAACAGTAATAGTGTTATATATATCCTTATGCTCCTCAAAGGACAGAGAATTACAAAACTCAACTTTTCATTGTTAAAAGAAAGTTGGAAAGAAAAAAAAAATAAAATAAGAAAGTTGGTTTTTAACCAGAGGGACCAGCCAACTGACTGACCAGTATCACTGGGGGAGAGTGCAGTATGAAGGACTTCCCTCTTAAAAGGCATAGTTTATTGTCTGAAAAATATTTGAGTTATCTTGCAATGTATGGAGTCAATTCTGTAGATTAGAAAACTTCTGTAGCAACTACAGTAGATAAAGAATGGCCAAACATACTTTGCGGCTATTCCCTTCAGAGATGGACTGTATTTTTCCACCTCCTCAAATCTGGGCAGGCCATGTGACTAGTTTTAAGCAAAAGATGTGAAGGAGTGAATGCTTGTTCAATGTCTGAAGCACAGACTTCAAGAGGCCTTAGAGCTTCTGGGTTTGCCAACACAAATTGCTAAAATTGAAAGAAGAAATGTATCCAAATGTGAATTGAAACTTGCAAGGATACAACTTCTGCTGACAGAATCCACATCATGAACAGACTGGTCAGTCATTCTGCTTGTTTAGCACAGCCAGGGCTGCCACCCTGAATGCACACCTCCTAGAAAGCTTTGGGGCCTGGGTCCAGGGCTGGCTGGGACTTTTCCCTAAATATCTCTTATCGCACGTAACTCTATGCTAAAAAAGCTATACTGACATGTTTTAAATCGATTGTTTAATGAATGCATGCATTTGTTTCTATGATTTCCTGATTTAAGTCACTTCTAATTAACCAACCAAATATAAGTCCCCTATCTATTATTAAGTCCTTGAGACTTAATAAACATGAAAGCAATGTAATTCAGTACACAAATTTATGAGGAATAATTATCATATTCTCTCATTAATTATTAAATTACATTATATAAAACAAGCCAAAATGTTAATATGATAAAGCACAAAGCCTGAATTAACTACTTACAGCACACAAGGCAGTTGTGTTTACTTACGATTCAAGTATAAGTTTTCCCGAGAAAATAAGGTTCATACAGCTCATCTGTATAATTTCAAGAGGACACATATCAGATATAAAATAAATAATATACACATACATATATGTATGACTGAATCATTTAGCTGTACACCTGAAACTAATGCAACATGTAAAGCAACTATATTTCAATAAAAACTGAAAAATAAAGTAGGTCAATTCAAAAAAACAGTATTTCAAGAGGCAATGTGGATAGACTGTTGAATAACTTGCACATTTTATTACTAAACTTTCTGAAGTCAAAAATGCTTATGACGTTTATGTGTGTGAAATCTATTTACATAGTGTCATCTGACTAGTCTTCATACTGTGTTGTCATGACAGATGACACCAGCACGAACCTTGAAGTGTCCCATACTACAAACCAACTAGACCTAACAGACATACATAGAACACTCCACCAAACAAAGAGCAAAATACATTCTTCAAATGAACATGGAATATTCTCCATGACAGATATGTTAGGGTACAAAATAAGGTTCCATTAAATTTTAAAAGTCTAAAAATTATACAAAGCATCTTCTCTGATCACAGGAGGAAAAAAGTAGAAATCAAAAGTAATAGGAAATTTGGAAATTTAAAGCTGTTGAATGAAACAATACACTCTTAATTAACAAACAGGTCAAAGGATCCATTACAAGGTAAATTACAAAATACCTTGAGAGAAATTAAAATGAAAACACAACATACCAACACTTAAGGAATCCAACAAATGCAGTGCTAAGAGTGCTAAGAGGAGGGAAATTTATAGTTGTAAAGGCCTACATTAAAAAAACAAAGATCTCAAATCTTTATTTAAACCTGAACTTCTCTTACAGAACCTAAGAAAAGAGTTAACTAAACCCAAAACAAGAAAAGGAAAGGAATATTACAGATTAGAATGTATAAAGAGCAGAAAAACCAGAGAAAAATCAATGAAACCAAAAATTGGTTCTTTAAAAAAGAAAAAGTGACCATATGATTATCTCAATAGATGCAGAAAAAGCCTTTGACAAAATTCAACATCCATTTATGATAAAAACTCTCCAGAAAGCAGGAATAGAAGGAACATACCTCAACATAATAAAAGCTATGTATGACAAACCCACAGCAAACATTATCCTCAATGGTGAAAAATTGAAAGCATTTCCCCTAAAGTCAGGAACAAGACAAGGGTGCCCACTCTCACCACTACTATTCAACATAGTTTTGGAAGTTTCGGCGACAGCAATCAGAGCAGAAAAAGAAATAAAAGGAATCCAGATAGGAAAAGAAGAAGTAAAACTCTCACTGTTTGCAGATGACATGATCCTCTATGTAGAAAACCCTAAAGATCCTACCAGAAAATTACTAGAGCTAATCAATGAATATAGTAAAGTTGCAGGATATAAAATTAACACACAGAAATCCCTTGCATTCCTATACACTAACAATGAGAAAACAGAAAGAGAAATTAAGGAAACAATACCATTCACCATTGCAACAAAAAGAATAAAATACTTAGGAGTATATCTACCTAAAGAAACAAAAGACCTATACATAGAAAACTATAAAACACTGATGAAAGAAATCAAAGAGGACACAAACAGATGGAGAAATATACCGTGTTCATGGATTGGAGGAATCAATATTGTGAAAATGAGTATATGACCCAAAGCAATCTATAGATTCAATGCAATCCCTATCAAGCTACCAACAGTATTCTTCACAGAACTAGAACAAATAATTTCACAATTTGTATGGAAATACAAAAAACCTTGAATAGCCAAAGCAATCTTGAGAAAAGAATGGAACTGGAGGAATCAACCTGCCTGACTTCAGACTCTACGACAAAGCCACAGTCATCAAGACAGTATGGTACTGGCACAAAGACAGAAATATAGATCAATGGAACAAAATAGAAAGCCCAGAGATAAATCCACATACCTACGGACACCTTATCTTCAACAAAGGAGGCAAGGATATACAATGGAAAAAAAGACAACCTCTTTAACAAGTGGTGCTGGGCAAACTAGTCAACCACTTGTAAAAGAATGAAACTAGAACACTTTCTAACACCATACACAAAAATAAACTCAAAATGGATTGAAGATCTAAATGTAAGACCAGAAACTATAAAACTCCTAGAGGAGAACACAGGCAAAACACTCTCCGACATAAATAAATCACAGCAAGATCCTCTACGACCCACCTCCCAGAATATTGGAAATAAAAGCAAAAATAAACAAATGGGACCTAATGAAACGTAAAACCTTTGGCACAACAAAGGAAACTATAAGCAAGGTGAAAAGACAGCATTCAGAATGGGAGAAAATAATAGCAAACGAAGCAACAAACAAAGGATTAATCTCAAAAATATACAAGCAACTCATGCAGCTCAATTCCAGAAAAATAAATGACCCAATCAAAAAATGGGCCAAAGAACTAAACAGACATTTCTCCAAAGAAGACATACAGATGGCTCACAAACACATGAAAAGATGCTCAACATCACTCATTATCAGAGAAATGCAAATCAAAACCACAATGAGGTACCATTACACGCCAGTCAGGATGGCTGCTATCCAAAAGTCTACAAGCAATAAATGCTGGAGAGGGTGTGGAGAAAAGGGAACCCTCTTACACTGTTGGTGGGAATGCAAACTAGTACAGCCACTATGGAGAACAGTGTGGAGATTTCTTAAAAAACTGGAAATAGAACTGCCATATGACCCAGCAATCCCACTTCTGGGCATACACACTGAGGAAACCAGATCTGAAAGAGACACGTGCACCCCAATGTTCATCGCAGCACTGTTTATAATAGCCAGGACATGGAAGCAACCTAGATGCCCATCAGCAGACGAATGGATAAGGAAGCTGTGGTACATATACACCATGGAATATTACTCAGCCATTAAAAAGAATTCATTTGAATCAGTTCTAATGAGATGGATGAAACTGGAGCCCATTATACAGAGTGAAGTAAGCCAGAAAGATAAAGACCAATACAGTATACTAACACATATATATGGAATTTAGAAAGATGGTAATGATAACCCTATATGCGAGACAGCAAAAGAGACACAGATATAAAGAACAGACCTTTGGACTCTATGGGAGAAGGCGAGGGTGGGATGATCTGAGAGAATAGCATTGAAACATGTATATTATCAAGTGTGAAACAGATCACCAGTCCAGGTTGGATGCATGAGACAAGTGCTCAGGGCTGGTGCACTGGGATGACCCAGAGGGATGGGATGGGGAGGGAGGTGGGAGGGGGGTTCAGAATGGGGAACACATGTAAATACATGGCTGATTCATGTCAATGTATGGCAAAAACCGCTACAATATTGTAAAGTAATTAGCCTCCAACTAATAAAAATAAATGAAAAAAAAAAAAAAGAAAGAAAAAGTGAAACATTAGTCACTTAGTCATGTCCAACTCTTTGCGATCCCATGGACTGTAGTCCACCAGGGTCCTCTGTCCATGAGACTTTACAAGCAAGAATACTGGAGTGCGTTGCCATTCCCTTCTCCAGGGGATCTTCCTGACCTAGGAATTGAACCCAGGTCTCCTGCACTGCAGGCAGATTCTTTACTGTAGAGTCACCACGGAAGATCTCTTTAATAAAGATCACCAAAATTAACTTTTGGCTAAACTGACCAAGAAAAATAAGAAGACCTGAATTGGTATAATCAGGCATGAAAGTAGAGATATTACCAGAAACTTTACATAAATAAAAATTATTACAGGAGAATATCATGAACAAGTAGAGTTGGACCATAAAGAAGGCTGAGCACCAAAGAATTGATGCTTTGAAATTATGGTGCTGGAGAAGACTCCAGAGTCTCCGTGCACAGCAAGGAGATCAAACCAGTCAATTCTAAGGCAAATCAACCCTGAATATTCATTAGAGAAGGACTGATGCTGATGCTGAAGCTCCAATACTCTGGCCACCTGATGCAAAGAGCCGACTCAGTGAAAAAGACCCTGATGCTGGGAAAGACTGAGAGCAGGAGAAGGGAGTGACAGAGGATGAGAAATGGTTGGATGGCATCATCAACTCAAAAGACATCAGTCTGAGGAAACTTCGGGCAATAGTGAAGAACACAGAAGCCTGATGTGCTGTAATCCACGGAGTTGCAAAGAGTCACACATGACTTAGCAACTGAACAAAAATCTGTCAACAAATCACTGGAAATAAACGAATTACTAGAAACACACAGTACAAAAAGTTACTGAAGAAAGGTAACACTTTCTAACTCATTCTATAAAACAAATATTACTCTAACACCAAAGCCAGAAAAAGATACCACTTGAAAACTACATACTAATATTTCATATGTATATATGAAACAGGAGGGAAGGGGGCGCGACATAACCCTTAAAGAAGGACAGAGCCATCGATGACATGACATAAACAGGTCAGAACCAAGATGGCAGAAGATTCCACTTTCAGTTAACCTTGAACCTTATCACACACTCATTGTAATACATTCAGTTCAGTTCAGTCGCTCAGTCGTGTCTGACTCCTTGTGACCCCATGAACCATAGTACGCCAGGCCTCCCTGTCCATCACCAACTCCCAGAGTCCACCCAAACCCATGACCATGGAGTCGGTGATGCCATCCAACCATCTCATTCTCTGTCATCCCATTCTCCTGCTGCCCTCAATCTTTCCAAGCATCAGGGTCTTTTCAAATGAGTCAGCTCTTCGCATCAGGTGGCCAAAGTACTGGAGTTTCAGCTTCAGCATCAGTCCTTCCAATGAATATTCAGGACTGATTTCCTTTAGGATGGACTGCTTGGATCTCCTTGCAGTCCAAGGGACTCTCAAGAGTCTTCTCCAAGAAAAAAAAAAAGAGTCTTCTCCAACACCACAGTTCAAAAGCATCAATTCTTCAGCGCTCAGCTTTCTTTATAGTCCATCTCTCACATCCATACATGATCACTGGAAAAACCATAGCCTTGACTAGATGGACCTTTGTTGACAAAGTAATGTCTCTGCTTTTCAACATGCTGTCTAGGGTGGTCATAGCTTTCCTTCCAAGGAGTAAGAGTCTTTTAATTTCATGGCTGCAGTCAGCATCTGCAGTGATTTTGGAGCCCTAAAAAATAAAGTCAGCCACTGTTTCCACTGTTTCCCCGTCTATTTGCCATGAAGTGATGGGACCAGAGATGCACCCAAGGGCGCCATGACAGTTCCCAGGCCAACCATAAAAGGATCAAAAGTGGGCAATGGTCCAATTCCTAGAATTCTCCCCCCATTCCTTGAAACAGTTGGAATAATCCTCCCACTTATTAGGCTATGATACTCAGCCCATAAAAATTAACACCCCCATATTTCTGATCACTCTCATCTTTTGATACAGGATCTCATTCTATCTACAGAAGGTGTACCTCTAAATAAATCTCACTTCATACCTATTACTTTGTCACTCATTGAAGTCTTTGACTATGTGGATCACAACAAACTGTGGAAAATTCTGAAAGAGATGGGAATACCAGACCACCTGACCTGCCTCTTGAGAAACCTGTAGGCAGGTCAGGAAGCAACAGTTAGAACTGGACATGGAACAACAGACTGGTTCCAAATAGGAAAAGGAGTATGTCAAGGCTGTATATTATCACCCTGCTTATTTAATTTATATGCAGAGTACATCATGAGAAACTCTGGGCTGGATGAAGCACAAATTGGAATTAAGATTGCCAGGAGAAATATCAATAACCTCAGATGTGCAAATGACACCACCCTTACAGCAGAAAGGGAAGAAGAACTAAAGAGCCTCTTGATGAAAGTGAAAGAGGAGAGTGAAAAAGTTGGCTTCAAACTCAACACTCAGAAAACTAAGATCACGGTATCTGTCCCATCACTTCACGGCAAATAGATGGGGCAACAATGGACAGACTTTATTTTTTGGGTGGTGACTGCAGCCATGAAATTAAAAGACGCTTGCTCCTTGTAAGAAAAATTATGACCAACCAACAGCAAATTAAAAAGCAGAGACATTACTTTGCAAACAAAGGCCCATCTAGTCAAGACTATAGTTTTTCCAGTAGTCATGTATGGATGTGAGAGATGGACTATAAAGAAAGTTGAGTGCCAAAGAATTGATGTTTTTGAGCTATGGTGTTGGAAAATATTCTTGAGAGTCCCTTGGACTGCAAGGAGATCCAAGCAGTCCATCCTAAAGGAAATCAGTCCTGAATATTCATTGGAAGGACTGATGTTGAAGCTGAAACTCCAATACTTTGGCCACCTGATGTGAAGAACTGACTCACTGGAAAAGACCCTGATGCTGGGAAAGATTGAAGGCAGGAGGAGAATGGGATGCCAGAGAATGAGATGGTTGGATAGCATCACTGACTCAATGGACATGAGTTTGAGTAAACTCTGGGCGTTGGTGATGGACACCGAGGCCAGGCATGTTGCAGTCCATGGGGTTGCAAAGAGTTGGACACGACTGAGCAACTGAACTGAACTGAAGTCTTTCTGCAACAAGACATAAAGAACCTGAGCTTCATTAAATCCTGAGACCAGGTATGCAATATTAACTAAAAGACAGTGGGTTCAAGTCCCAGACTGTGGGCTCAAGTCCTAATCTGAGTTTGGCTGAGTAACAGTCTCAGCCCGTGGGTTCAAGTCTCATCTGAGTTGTGCAAGTTTCATATGGATGCAGAAGTTCTCCACAAAATGCTAGTAAAGTGAATCTAGCCCTATATTAAAATAATTTATACCATGATCAAGTTGGATTTATCCCAAACATGCAAAAGTGGTTCAACTCATGAAAATCAATCAACAGAATTCACCATATTAATTAGATCAACAGAACCACATGATGAACTCAGTCAATACAATAAAAATTGAGGAACTTCATCATCATGATAAAAGGCATGTAAGAAAAACCCACATATAATATCAGACTTAATGGAGGAAAACTGAAAATGTTCCCCATAACATCAGGAAAATGACAAATGTCTGCTTTATTGCATAATTATAGAAGTTCTAGCAAGGGCAATTAAGCAATAAAAACAGACAAAGACATCCAGATTTGAAAGAATGAAGTAAAACTATCTCTATTCACAGATGACGTGATTTTATATTTTGAAAATTCTAAAGAATACATCAAAAAAGAACTACCAAAGCTAATAAATTAATTCAGCAAACAAGATCAATATGTAATAATTAGTTGAGATTCTATATAGCAATTGACAACTTGAAAATAAAATTAAGAAAACAATTACAAAAGTACCCAAGTATAACTTTAGAGTTGGTCTTCTGGTCCCCTAAATCTAAGGTTTCATAAATTCAAACAACCACAGACCATGTAGTGTTGTTGTTTAGTTGTCAAGTCGTGTCTGACTCTGCAACTCCATGAACTGTAGGCCACCAGGCTCCTCTGTCCATGGGATTTCCCAGGCAAGAACACTGAAGTGGGTTGCCATTTCCTTCTCCAGGGGATCTTCCTGACCCAGGGATTGAACCTGCGTTTCCTGCACTGGCAGGCAGATTCTTTACTGCTGAGCTACCAGCGAAGTCCATGTAGGGCTGGTAGTACGTATTTAATGGAAAGTAAAGACCAAAAATGTACAAGTGGGCCTGCACAGTTCAAACATGTATACAATGAAAATTATAGAACACTGCAGAGTGAACTAAAGAAGACCTAAATAAACTGGAAAACATCCTGTGTTCATGGATAGAAACCAACAATACTGTTAAGATTGCAAATCTATATAAATTCAATGCAATCACTCTCAATATTCCAACGGCTCTTTTTGTAGAAATGAACAAGCTTATTCTAAAACTCATATGAAATTTCAAGACATCTTGAATAATTAAAACAATCCAGAAAAAGAAAAACAAAAATTTAGAGGACTCGGACTTCCCAGTTTCAAAACTTACTAAAAGGCTACAGGAATCATAACTGTGGAACTAGCTTAAGGATAAACATAAAGATCGTGGAATAGAATTTATAGTCCTAAAACAACCCCATACATCTATGGTCAACTGATTTTCAACCAACAGTCTTTCTTGAGAAGAAGGATACCAACATGTAGCCATGTTGGTACAAATGGATTCCATATGCCAAAGAATGAAGGTTGACCCTTAGCACATGTTATACACACAAACTAACTTAAAATGGGTCAAAGACCTAAACTAAAACTATAAAACTCTTAGAAGATAAGATAAAGTAAATCTAAGCTAAGTAACCTTGGATCTGACAACAGGTTCCTAAACTTAACATCAAAAGTATAACAGACAGAAAAACAAAGGGCAAATAAAATTGAATTTTATCAAAATTTAAAACTGTTGTGTATCAAAAGAAAGTGAAAGTGAAGTTGCTCAGTCGTGTCCAACTCTTTGCGACCCCATGGACTGTAGTCCACCAGGCTCCTCCGTCCATGGGATTATCCAGGCAAGAATACTGGAGTGCGTTGCCATTTCCTTCTCCAGGAGATCTTCCCAACCCAGAGATTGAACCCCAGTCTACCACATTGTAGGCAGACGCTTTACCGTCTGAGCCACCAGGGAAGTCCCCTGTGTATCAAAGGATACTATCAAAAAAGTAAAAAAGCCACATGATTGGAGAAAATATCTGCAAATCTATCTGATAAGAGTCTAGAATAGAAAATCTTTAAGAACACTTACAATCCAACAACAAAACGACAAAAGTTCAATTAAAAAATGGGCAAAGTACCTGAACACTTATTCAAAGAAGATATACTAACAGCCGAGGAACACATGAAAAAATGCTCAACATCACAAATCATTAGGGAAATGCAAATCAAAACCACAATCAGATACCACTTCACTCCCAATGGGAAGACTATTAACTTAATCTTTTTTTAAAAAAAAAAAAAAAAGGTAAACAACAAGTGTAGATGAGGATTTGGAGAAATAGGCAAACTTCTATAACACACTGCTGGTGGTAACGTACAATGATGCAGCCTCTGTGGAAAAGTTTGGCAGTTTCTGAAAATGTTAAACATTATTATATGACCCAACAATTCTCAGTTCAGTTCAGTCGCTCAAGTTGTGTCCGACTCTTTACGACCCCATGGACTGCAGCACGCCAGGCCTCCCTGTCCATCACCAACTCCCAGAGCTTGCTCAAACTCATGTCCATCGAGTCAGTAATGCCATCCAACCATCTCATCCTCTGTTGTCCCCTTCTCCCCCTACCTTCAGTCTTTCCCAGCATCAGGGTCTTCCCATCAGGTGGCCAAAGTATTGGAGTTTCAGCTTCAGCATCAGTCCTTCCAAAAAATACTCAGGACTGATTTCCTTAAGGATTGACTGGTTTGATCTCCTTGCAATCCAAGGGACTCTCGAGAGTCTTCTCCAACACCACAGTTCAAAAGCATCAATTTTTCAGTACTCAGCTTTCTTTATAGTCCATCTCTCACATCCATAGATGACTACTGGAAAAACCACAGCCTTGACTGGATGGACCTTTGTTGGAAAAGTAATGTCTCTGCTTTTTAATATGCTCTCTAGGTTGGTCATAGCTTTTCTTCCAAGGAGCAATCGTCTTTTAATTTCATGGCTGCAGTCACCATCTGCAGTGATTTTGAAGTCCAAAAAGATAAAGTCTGTCACTGTTTCCACTGTTTCCCCATCTATTTGCCATGAAGTGATGGGACCAGATGCCATGATCTTAGTTCTCCGAGTGTTGAGTTTTAAGCCAACTTTTTCACTCTCCTGTTTCATTTTCAACAAGAGGCTCTTTAGCTCTTCTTTGCTTTCTGCCATAAGGGTGGTGACAATCTGCATATCTGAGGCTATTGGTGCTTCTCCCGGCAATCTTGATTCCAGTTTGTGCTTCATCCAGCCTGGCATTTCACATGATGTATGCTGCATATAAGTTAAATAAGCAGGGTGACAATATACAGCCTTTCCCGATTTGGAACCAGTCTGCTATTCCATGTCCAGTTCTGTTGCTTCCTGACCTGCATACAGATTTCTCAGGAGGCAGTTCAGGTGGTCTGGTATTCCCATCTCTTGAAGAATTTTCCAGTTTGTTGTGACCCACACAGTCAAAGGCTTTGGCATAGTCAATAAAGTAGAAGTAGATGTTTTTCTGGAACTCTCTTGCTTTTTCGATGATCCAAAAGATGTTGGCAATTTGATCTCTGGTTCCTCAGCCTTTTCTAAATCCAGCTTGAACATATGGAAGTTCTCCGTTTACGTACTGTTGAAGGCTAGGCTGGAGAACTTCGAGTATTACTTTGCTAGCATGTGAGATGAGTGCAATTGTGCAGTAGTTTGAACATTCTTTGGCATTGCCTTTCTTTGGGATTAGAATGAAAACTGACCTTTTCCAGTCTTGTGGCCACTGCTGAGTTTTCCAAATTTGCTGGCATATTGAGTACAGCACTTTCATAGCATCATCTTTCAGGATTTGAAACAGTCAACTAGAATTCCATCACCTCCACTAGCTTTGTTTGTAGTGATGCTTCCTAAAGCCCACTTGACTTCACATTCCAGGATGTCTGGCTCTAGGTGAGTGATTACACTCACGGAGGTGGTATATCAACAAGAAAACTGAAAAACAAAGTCTAACAAAAACTTGTACACAAATGTTTAGAGTTATTATTCACAACAACCAAAGAATAAACAACTCAAATGTTTAAACAAAACAAATGGATAAATGGATAAACAAAATGTGGTCTATCCCTACACCAGGGAATTTTCTTTTATTCAGTCACTAAAAAAAGACTGAAGTACTGCCACATGGATGAACCCTGAAAATACTATGCTAGATGAAAGAATCCAGGACAAGAAACACTTGTTTTATGATTTCACTTACATGAAATATCCGTAATGGGCAAATCCATAGAAACAGAAAGCAGATTAGTAGGTGCCACAGGGTGGGGGATGGGAGGGTGGGATCAGGAATGCCTGTTTAATTTCTTTCTACAGATTTCTTTCTACGGCCCTGCATACATTCTAGTGGCGATGGTTGCACAACTGTGTGAATACACTGAAAGGCACTTCACACTTCAAAATAATTTAAATGAATTTCATGTTACAGAATTTCATCTCAAGTTTTTAAAAAATGACATGAGATACCAGTTTGCACCCAGTGAGTGAGGAGAATGTTTAACAACTGGAACTCTCATACATTGCTGGAGGGGATGGTTATTAAAAACATCTGTAGCTTCTCCCATGGAGCAACTAAGCCTGCATACCACAACTACTGAGTCCAAGCAGCCACTAGAGAGCCTGTGTGCTCCGGAGTCCTTGTTCTACAAGATTAGCCTGCACCCCACAATGAAGACCCAGTGCAGCCAAAAAACTCTATAGTTGTTCATCATGTTAAATATTCAGTAGATCCATCAACTCGAAGAAAAATTTTTTTAAATGTCCACAACGACATACAAATGTTCACAGCAGCATTATCATAACAGACCAAAATTGGAAATACCCCAAATATCCATCAACAGATGATGGATAAACTGTGGCATATTCTAACAGCTCAACAATGAAAAGGAATGGAACTACTGATAGATACATACAACATGGATGAACCATAAACAATATTATGTTATGCAAAATATCTGAGATGCAAAACATATACATTATAGGACTCCATTTATATGAAGCTGGAATATAGGAAAATTTATTTATGATATTAGAAATCAGAAGAGTAGTTACTTTTCAAATATCCTTTGCTATTGATGTCTAACATAATTTCACAGTGATAAAAGAACAGACTGTATGATTTCAGTACCTTTAGATCATGAAATTTTTGCACCTTGTTTTATAAAGTACTTGGATATGTTTCAGTGTCTCCTAGTTTACAATCTATGGGAACTTGAATAGAATTTGTATCCTTCTGTTGTGTGAAACTTGTATAAATCTTAATTATGTTGAACTGGTTCATGATGCTTTTCAGGTCTACTATATCCTTCTACTTTTCTGTATATTTATTCTGTTAAATTTTGGGAGTTTGATATTGAAACTCCAACTAAAAAAATCTCAATTTATCTACTAAAAAATAACTGCAATATATAATGCAACTGTATGTAACTTTGTTCTGTATTTTCCAAATCTCCTGTAAATGTGCTATCATACTTTCATAATTTAAAAAATAAGAAAGAGAGAAAAAAAGAGTGGTTTCAATGGTAGGAGAAAGGAGACTGGAACAAGGAGTGAAACAACCTTCTGAGGTGACAGAAATGTTCTTTATTTTGATGGGGGAGGTGGTAATCACATGGATATATATATTTGTTAGAACTCATCAATCTGTATGCTTAAAATGGGTGCATTTTATTGTATGTGTATTATAAAAAGGTATTAGAAATTTTGTAAATCTACAAGATGAGATTTCTATGGGAGTCTTAAAGAATGTAATACAACCTCTGAACCAACTCATTATCCTTCACAGCTCCTACAGGTACCACAACAGCCTCTAGATTATATTGTCCCAGGGTGACTCTCAAATTTCAAATTCTCCTGTCTTGCTTGCTCTCCATTATTTTTTGTGTGTGTGACCCCATGGACTTTAGCCCATCAGGCTCTTCTGACCGTGGGATTTCCTAGGCAGGAATACTAGAGTGGGTTGCCATTTCCTTCTCCATTGCTCTCCATTTTTGACCCTTTACTTAGGTTGTGTTCAAGGACTTGACACACTGAATTTTCTTTGGTTTCCCAGTCAACTGAGACACGGACTTCAGTGCCACAGACACTATTCAACTCTATTCTTTCATATGCTTAGCTTCCAAAACTAAGAACTTAACCTCAGAAGAACCTTAAGGCCCTCCAATTCACCAGGGTAGGGAGACTCTAAAATAATAAACACAGCAACAGAACACATTTCAGCAGACAACATATCAATAGTTGGCAAATAAATCAAACTGGGCTACTACTGAAGGCCCGAAGGAGACAAAAGCTGATTCTAAGTCAGGCTTGCTATGAAAAGGCAAGAGGAACAATTATCAGCCAGGCAGAGAGGCTTAAGGAAAAGAAATAAAGGATAGTAGTATTACAGAAAAATGAATAATCCATTTGTCTAGATTCAAGAATAATAAATTTATATTTGTATATATATATATGAGGTGGTCTGAAAAGCAAAGGTCTCATTTGATAATTACAAAAAGTTGTGGGTTAGACAGAACACATATTATTTTCATTTACAGATGAGGAAATTATGGTATGGCAAGGTTAATATTTACCTAAGGTCAAAAAACTATGTAGAAACAGAGTCAGTACTGAATGAAACTCATTTTCTCCTGATTCACTGCCAAATGTTCATTTAATTAAACCATGATTCTGCTCATGTTCTCCACCTTTGCTTAACATAACTCTTTAATCAACTTTCACAAGGAATGCTGCCTCCATGTATCTCTTCTTGCATTCATACCTTTCATCTGAAGCACATCTCAAGAAATACTTTAACATAAGCCTTATTCTTTTACCAATAACCCTGATTATATACATGATAGTAAAGAGGTGTCTATGTTTACAGGCCATAGATACATGAATACATCCTTCTTCCACTGGCTACCAAAAGATCTGAACTCCAATACTAATTTTTTAAAACTGTCTTTGGGTTATAGATCAGAAAATTTCTAACACTGTGCAGCAAAACAAACTTCCTGCTTATTCACAGCTTGGCATTATCACCTGCAGTGCAGTCAAGGGTGTGTCTCAAAGCCTAGGGTGCTACTATGTTACTGTCCTTCCTCATTATAGTAAATAAGAAAGGTACCTAAGCTTTGCCTTCCTATTTTTGTGTTTTTCAACAGAAACATATTTAAATCTTTTCCATATCCCCTAAGAGCTTCCCTGACGACTCAGATAGTAAAGAATCTGTCTACAACGCAGGAGACCTGGGTCAATCAGTGGGCTAGGAAGAAATAGCGAACCCACTCCAGTATTCTTGCCTGGAGAAGTCCATGAATAGAGGTACAGTCCAGGGGGTCACAAAGAGTTGTACATGACTGAGCGACTAAAACTTTGACTTTCATATCCCCAAACCTTCCAAAGACCCTATCTTCCCTTCCTATCACTATAATTTCCTACACTGACACATTTTTTGCAAAGAGTATACTCAATCCACCTCCACTTCAAGCCCATCATTTTCATCTAGTACTATATTTACCTTAGCCATCTCCTGAAATTCTCACTAAGGCACCAAGGACATCTTAGACACCAAAATCAAAGGCCCATTTTTTGAATCTTAGCTTTTCAGAACCCGTGAAGATGGAGAGGCTGATATAGAGTTCACCAGGATGACAGCACTTACTTAGCTCTTACTCTGTGCCAGGCACTGTACTAATTAAGCTTTCAAAAATGTTCCAATTAATTCTCACATCTGAGAAGTGTTTATTACTCCCTTTCCAGATATTAAAATTTAGGATCAAAATTACCCAAAAATCACATGGTCAGTGAAGCCTGCATGATGCCAACATTCATAATTTTGTGACATTTGAAGATTAATTCCAAGTTTTCTTCCTAACTCTGTGGCCTTTTCTCCAACTCTTTCACTATTTTATCATGCTCCGCTCATCACTACTTCTCTTATTTCACATGCTCTCCTGGGCAATTTCCATTTCCTCCCATGACTTTAACTGCATTCTATATCAGGGTTTCTCAATCTTTTAAAACTTTTTATAAACATAAAAACCTTGCGCTCTTCCTGTAGCTTATGTTTTGAAAACAGATTCTTCCCAAATAGAAATTATAATGCTGAATGTTTGTCCAAACTATACCTCCTTCAGTCTTTAAAGCTCTGATAACCTCCTAGGCATCAACCCACGACTGAGAATCAGTGCTTGGGCTGTAAGTCTCTCAAACTATCTTCCCTCTATTCGACACGCCCACCATTCTCTGCCAGACATCTCTTGAACTACATACAAATGTTACCAACGATCTAATAAAAATAGATCTTTAGTATCTCCCCAGACCCTTCAAACTAAGGCCATTATTCACAGCAAAACTCTTACTTCCCTTAGCAAAGCCGAACCATCTCTTTGCGTCCTCCATTTTGACTAAAGGTATTCACAATATCCCCTTTTCTACGCTTTTTAAGGTACCTATTTGTGGAACAGCGGTACTGGCACTAACTTCCCTGAGCTTTTTCATAATAAGTTAAAAATCAACCACCAAACAATGAGTGATTATCATGGCCAGGTGGTAAGGAATGCATAGTACAAGATTTAACTCTTTTACTCCTTAAGAAGTTTACAGGCAGAAACATACCAAAATCCTTTTTTGTGTGTGTTAAGTGTTTTCTCACAAGACGAAATTAACTTCGTTTTCAAAGCATCTCAACGGAATCCTTATTACAAATCCCATTTTAAGAGATGTAAAAAACTGAGATTCAAAAGGAGTAAGTAATTTAACCAAATTTTTACAAAGTGATCTGTGAAAGGTCCAGACCCAAAACCCTAGACTTGAGATTTCAAATCTCCTTTCCAGTTACTGTTGAAATAAACTTCTCAGTAAAACGAAATCAGGTGTAGGTACAAGAGGGCAATGGAGTAGCGCACGCAAATACCAAAGAGCACAAGGCGCCCAGGACGCGCTTGTAGGCCGGGGGCTTCCTGGCCCAACCCTCGCTCCGAAGCCCCCCGGCCGCTCTCTCCCGTGAAATCTCTCTGCGGCCTGCCTCCAGATGGCCCGGTGACCGCGGGAAAACCGCATTCGGCGCGCGGAGAACAGAGCCTGCAGCAGCGAACCCGCCCCGCCCCAATTGGAGTCCGGGCTCGGCCGCAACCGCTGCGTCCCCAGCAGCCGGAACAGTTGACCCGCGGGGAACAAGCGTACCTGGTGGAGGAAGCAACTGGAGGGAAGGCGGTCCGGGCAAGCTTAGAAAGCCGGAATGACCCCGGTGGCGAGCTGGGCCGGCCGGCGACGCTAACTGCATTCACTCTGTTCGGTCAACTCGGAACCACAAGGACTCTTCAGGGCAGCGAACGGACGCGGGTCAGCGAGCACCGAGAGCGGACGTGAAGCGGAGAAGGCATCGCAGAGGGGGAGCGGGCGGGGCACACAGACACCACCCGTGGGGGCGGGGCGCAGGCGCGAGGGGCGGGGCGCAGGCGCGAGGGGCGGGCACGTGGGGGCGAGCGCGAGGCGGGGCGCGCGACGTGAGAGGGGGCGGGGCGCACGTATCGGCGCCGCGGCCGTGTGACGCGTTTTCAAATCTTCAACCGCCGCAGCCCACTCGTTTTTGCTTTTCCTCTTCCTTCTCGGCGCCCTGGGGCCGATTTCGGCCCCGGAAACCAAGCCAGCAGGCGCGGCATCTCTCCTGCGTGGGTGTGGTGGCCCGCGGAAGGGGAGAGGCGACCGGCGGGTCAACGGGCCTCGAGGAAGCCGAGTTTCCGAGACGGCCCGGGGCAACACCCTCTCCCGACCCAGCATGTAGGTGCCGGGCGGCTGCCATGAACTCCGGAGCCATGAGGATCCACAGCAAAGGACATTTTCAGGGTAGGAAGCCCCTCCTCTGTTTGCAGTCCCTTTAATCCCTTCCTCCCCTCCTGGTTCCATTGTTGATTCTAAAGAGTTCTTGCCCTGAGTCTCTCTGCTTTTCTGCCTAACACGTGCGTCCTGCTCTGTGGCCTGAAGGAAGGAAAGCACCGTTCTGGGAGCAGAGGGATCCCGGCCCCTGGAGCTCTCCCCGCTCCAGCCTCGGCCCCAAATTCCTCGTCATACTGTCGGTTATAAAACGAGAAGACAGTGTGCGGACCCGGGAACCCTCCCACAGATGCTGCGACCCTTGGAGGCTGAAGATCGAGCCTCGGTTTAAAAGCAGATGTGCCTGGGGCTTTTCGCTTCCTGATTAAATTGTGGATTTTTGGTCTTATGAAGTTGAAGCAAAGTATTTTGTTTCAAACACACCTTTGCTGCAACATTAGAAACAGAAACAAAAGCAAACAGCAAACTTTCATTTTCAGGCACTTATTAAGTAGTCCGGCCTCTTAGTGTTTCTTCTTAACATATAGTGTGTGTTTATGTACAGTGTGTATGCGTGGTCTCCTACTATAAACAGATTTTAGTTCTTTAATTTTTAAGCATCTGTTTGTATCTCAGATCTGTTTTCAAAGGAAAGAATGAAATGAATGGTGGACCATTTAATTTTTTTAATATACACTGACTCTACATGAAACTTAACCTTAAGCAGTCAGAAACCTTTGCGGACTAGGTCAGTACCAGTTTTGAGTGTTCAACAGAATGCCAGAAGCTCAGTAAGTATTTGTTGAGTAAATACTACATGGAGTTTACAGTGAGTAAATACTACATGGAGTTTACATCCTACGAAAACTTTTAAATTGGTTTTATATAGTTCCATGCCTTAATGCATAAAACAGAATTAAATGCATGAATATTTCCTGCAGATCAGCTCCTATGAACAATAAACGTTTTGTGACATACAGTATCTGTTTAAAGACTATTTTGCCATTATCCTAAGTGACACTACAAAGGAAATATATTAAAATGTTAATGCTGAATTAGTAGGATTATATTTCTTCCTCTGTGATATGATTATTACATAATTTTTTTAAACAGTAAAAATTTTCTGTCTGCATAAAGCATGATCTAATTCTGAATTTTTTAAACAACAGGTGGAATCCAAGTTAAAAATGAAAAAAACCGACCATCTTTGAAATCTTTGAAAACTGATAACAAACCAGAAAAATCCAAATATAAACCTCTCTGGGGTAAAGTATTTTACATTGACTTACCTTCTGTCACCATATCTGAAAAACTGCAAAAGGACATTAAGGATCTGGGAGGGGTAAGTCAAATCCATGCACTTTGACCAAAAAGAAAAACTTTCTAACTTCTAATCATTTAAAATTTTCCTTTTGGAAAAAAGGTATAACCATATAGCACCAGGGACTTCCCTGATGACTCAAACGGTAAAGAGTCTGCCTGCAATGCAGGAGACCCATGTTTGATCCCTGGGTAGGGGAGATCCTCTGGAGAAGGGAATGGCTACCCACTCCAGTATTTTTGCCTGAAGAATTCCATGGCCAGAGGAGCCTGGAGGGCTATACAGTCAAGGGTCACAACGAATTGGACACAACTGCTTCCGTGGTGCCTCAGTGATTAAAGCGTCTGCCTGCAATGCGGGAGACCCGGGTTTGATCCCTGGGTCAGGAAGATCCCCTGGAGAAGGAAATGGCAACCCACTCCAGTATTCTTGCCTGGAGAATCCTATGGAGGGACGAGCCTGGTAGGCTACAGTCCACGGGTTGCAAAGAGTCGAACACGACTGACCTACTTCACTGAGCTACTTCACTTTCACCGTTTACCAAGCTTAAATTTTTTATCATCTGTTTATCATTAATGCAAAGTCATGTAACTGCGGAAAGCTGACAGAACTTTCAGATTTCTGTCTGGTGTAAAGTTCACGGTGTGAGAAATGAGACACCCTTGTCCTGAAGGAACTACTGATTGCCTTTTCATTGTAATGTTGGGATGTCCTTCAGATGGCAGGAGCTCTTTGATTGTGATTATTAGGAAGCTAAATATAAATAAGATGGTATTTACAGAACAAGGAAAACCTGTTTAAACCACAAAGAATTAAAATTTCTTTTGACTGATACAGTCTCAACAGAATGAATGTCACTAAGGTACCACTTTTGCATTATGAATATGGGAAATGTGCTTCTTTCCTACAGTATACATTTGAGTATTAGAAAATTTGGATAAAAGTACAAGATTTTTTTAGGATTAAGGGTAATAATGGATAAATTTTGGCAAGGTTAAGATTTAATTTCCTGGTTCTTCCTGTTTCAGAGATTTCTGCTGTACTTTGAGTTTGTCATGGTTAGCATTTTTTTAATTGTCTTTGAAAAGCTATTCTACTGTTTTGCTGTTTTCTTAAACTAAAACATTGTCACACACTTGTCTTGAGTAATAGCATGTTATAATAACCATATGGCTGCATTCCTAAAGGTTATGTTTTGTAACCTAGCACCTTTGAATAAAGGATCCTTTCATTTTAAAAATTAGGTAGTCAAGTATCTGGAGAAGTTAAGTGACTGGCTCAGGGTAGAATCAGCCTAATTTCCAGACTCACGTGCTATTGCACCATTCTGTTCCTCTAGAATCCGTGGCTACAGTGGAAAAATTCATTAACCCTGCTGATGTAAATCAGTAATTTTAGATTTGCGTTTTTAGCAGTGGAGCCCTTCAAACAAAATGTTCAGTAGTCCAATGTATAAAGCCACTGAAAAAGGAACTGCTCTAGCTAAAAGCAGTACAGAAGCTCTCATCTCTATAGAGGATGTAGAGAAACTGGAACCCTTATGCACTGTTAGTGAGATTGTAAAATGGTGCAACTGCTATGGAAAAGATTATGCTGTTTTCTCAAAATAATAAAGAAAGGAATTATCATTATGATCAAGCAGTTCTGCTTCTGGGTATATATCCAAAAGAACTGAAAGTGTCTTGAAGAGATAATTTATATACCCATGTCCAGAACAGCATTACTCACAGTAACCAGAAGGGGGAAAAAACCCAGATATTAATAAGCAGATGAATGGATAAATGTGGTTTATATATACAGTTCAGTCGCTTAGTGGTGTCCAACTCTTTGCAACCCCATGGACTTCAGCATGTCAGGCTTCCCTGTTCATCACCAACTCCTGGAGCTTACTCAAACTCATGTCCATTGAGTCAGTGACACCATCCAACCATCTCATCCTCTGTCATCCCCTTCTCCTCCTGCCTTCAGTCTTTCCCAGCATCAGGGGCTTTTCCAATGAGTCAGTTCTTTGCATCAGTTGGCAAAAATATTGGATGTTCAGTTTCAGCATCAGTCCTTCCAATGAATATTCAGGACTGATTTCCTTTAGGATGGATTGGTTGGATCTCCTTGCAGTCCAAGGGACTCTCAAGAGTCTTCTCCAACACCACAGTTCAAAAGCAGTAATTCTTTGGTGCTCAGCTTTGTTTATAGTCCAACTCTCACATCCATACACGACTGCTGGAAAAACCATAGCTTTAACTAGATGGACCTTTGTTGACAAAGTAATATCTCTTTTCAACATGCTGTCTAGGTCATAGCTTTTGTTCCAAGGAGCAAGTGTCTTTTCATTTCATGGCTACAGTTACCACCTGCAGTGATTTTGGAGCCCGAAAAAGTAAAGTCTGTCACTGTTTCCATTGTTTTCCCATCTATTGGCCATGAAGTGGTGGGACCAGATGCCATGATCTTAGTTTTCTGAATGTTGTGTATTAAGCCAACTTTTTCACCCTACTCTTTCAGTTTCAACAAGAGGCTCTTTAGTTCTTTGCTTTCTGCGTTAAGAGTGGTGTCATCTGCATGTCTGAGGTTATTGATATTTCTCCCAACAATCTTGATTCCAGCTTGTGCTTCATCCAGTACGGCATTTCTCATGATGTACTCTGCATATAAGTTAAATAAGCAGGGTGACAGTATACAGCCTTGACGTACTTCTTTTCTAATTTGGAACCAGTCTGTTCCATGTCCAGTTCTAACTGTTGCTTCTTGACCTGCATACAGATTTCTCAGGAGGCAATTCAGGTGGTCTGGTATTCCCATCTTTTTCCACAGTTTGTTGTGATCCAGACAGTCAAAGTCTTTGGCATAGTCAATAAAGCAGAAATAGATGTTTTTCTGGAACTCTCTTGCTTTTTTGATAATCCAAAGGATGTTGGCAGTTTGATCTCTGGTTCCTCTGCCTTTTCTAAATCCAGCTTGAACATATGGAACTTCTCTGTTCATGTACTGTTGAGGGCTAGCTTGGAGAATTTTGAGCATTACTCTGCTAGCCTGTGAAATGAGTGCAGTTGTGCAGTAGTTTGAACATTCTTTGGCATTGCCTTTCTTTGGGATTAGAATGAAAACTGACCTTTTCCAGTCCTGTGGCCACTGCTGAGTTTTCCAAATTTGCTGGCATATTGAGTGTGGCACTTTCACTGCATCATCTTTTAGGATTTGAAATAGCTCCACTGGATTTCCATCACCTCTACTAGCTTTGTTGGTAGTGATGCCTCCTAAGGCCCACTTGACTTCGCATTTCAGGATGTCTGGCTCTAGGTGAGTGATCACACGATTGTGGTTGGAATATTATTCAACCTTGAGAAGGAATGGAATTCTGTTCCATGCTACATCATGGGTGAACCTTGAAAACACTGTAACATGAAATAAGTCAGACCCAAAAAGATAACTACAGGATTCCACTTATATAACTACCTAGAATTATCAAGAGACTTCCTTGATGGCTCAGCAGTAAATCCATCTGCAATGCAGGAGATATGGGTTTGATCCCTGGGTAGGGGAGATCCCTTGGAGAAGGAAATGGCAACCCACTCCAGTATTCTTGCCTGGGAAATCCCACGGACAGAGAAATCTGGCGGACTACAGTCCATGGGGTCATAAAAGAGTTGGACACAACGTAGTGACTAAACAATGACAGAATTGTCAGATTCACAGAAATAGGAAGTAGAGATTAAAAGAGATAAATCGGCTGGTGGGAGGGAGAAATTGGGAGTTACTGTTTAATGGGTACAGTTTCAGCTTACAATGATGATCGAGTTCTAGAAATGGAGAGTTCAGTTCAGTTGCTCAGTTGTGACTGACTCTTTGCAACCCCATGGACTGCAGCACACCAGGCTTCCCTGTCCATCACCAACTCCCAGAGTTTGCTCAAGCTCATGTCCATCAAGACAGTAATGCCATCCAACCATCTCATCCTCTGTCATCCCCTTCTCCCGTCTTCAATCTTTCCCAGCATCAGGGTCTTTGCCAATGAGTCAGTTCTTCCCATCCGGTGGCCAAAGCTTCAGCTTTAGCGTCAGTCCTTCCAATGAATATTCAGGACTAATTTCCTTTAGGATTGACTAGTTGGATCTCCTTGTAGTCCAAGGGACTCTCAAGAGTCTTCTCCAACATCACAGTTCAATAGCATCAATTCTTCGGTGCTCAGCTTTCTTTATAGCCTAACTCTTATATCCATAGATGACTACTGGAAAAACCACAGCTTTGACTGGATGGACCTTTGTTGGCAAAGTAATGTTTCTGCTTTAATATGCTATCTAGGTTGGTCATAGCTTTTCTTGCAAGGAGCAAGCATCTTTTCATTTCATGGCTGCAAACATTGTGAATGTATGCATTGCCACTCTATTGTACACTCAAAAATGGTCTAAATGGTAAATGTTGTTACATATTTTATCACAGTTTTTTTTGTTTTTTATAAACGTGGGGGATTGGGCTTCTCTTGAAAAACTGGGACTTCTGTTTTAGGGCCCACATATTTGTGAAAAATTTTTTAAAAAAGAGTATTTGATATGTAATTGCTTATTTGCATTCTTGATGACCCTTGTAGGCATTTGAGTTTGTAATCCTTGGCATATATAAATGTACTTTATTTACTGGTGATGAAAATGTTATTCAGAAAGAGAAATACTGATTTGCATTTAACCAAGGCACCTGCTGGTCTTAGCAAATTCTGTGTAATGCTTAGATGAAATTAAGTCATTATTACATACATTGTTTCATTTTTATTATCCATTTATTGTTGTGAGATGCTGTAGAAATTAGATATAGCTGTTTAAAATATTTTTAGTTTCATTTATGCAAATAGTTAATGATTAATAGTATTTTTTCTACTTAATTTTCCTACCTTTGAATGGGAGTGATTTTCAGCATTGACTCTGGTATATGTGTTTATAAATTCAGGCAGTGGTTTTCAGACTAGGGAAATTCTCTTCAAAATAGTCATACACTCTTAAGGGTAAAAGTTTCCTACCTTTTAATAGTTTGTCTTATGGAAAGATATTATAACTTTATGAGTTTGAATTGTGCTGTCCATTACTGTAGCCATTAGCCACATTGGCTACTGAAATGTAAGGTAACTAAAATTAACCAGGTTAAAATTCATTTGCTCACTCACATTACATTTCAAGTACTCCATAAGCACATGTGGCAGTGGTTACCATACTAAGCAGTGGTAGTAAAGAATGTTTCCATCATTACAATGCATTCTACTGGACGATACTGCTTTAGAGCATCGACTTGAATCAAGATACCTGTGTTCACACAACACTGTGAATCAGCTGTATGTCAGTTAAAAAAATTTTTTTAATTAAGGTGAAGAAAAAAAAAACCTTTATTCAAGTTCCCTTATGACTGGCACAACCTCAGGTAGGTGACTTGACTTCTCTTCTGTTTTCTTCTCCAGTACCATGGGTTATGTGGATTAAACTATGATATATAAACTACATGCTGTTCTTGTGTTATTAGAGCTCTCCTTGTACTTTCTCAGAACTCAAGGCTCAGAATAAAACAGTATAGAAATTTAGAAAATATTGAAAATGTTTCAGATTGACATTTCCTATTGTGCTTAGCAGATGAAACAGTTAATGGTTTATATGAGTTCCTTAAAAATATTTTGTTTTCCTTTAGCGAGTTGAAGAATTTCTCAGCAAAGATATCAGTTATCTTATTTCAAATAAAAAGGAAGCTAAATTTGCACAGACCTTGGGACGAATCTCTCCTATACCAAGTCCAGAATCTGCCAATACTGCAGAAACCACATCACCTCATCCCAGCCATGATGGAAGTTCATTTAAGTCTCCAGATACAGTAAGTCTCTTAACTATGCTTTGAGACTCTGAAAGGCTAGGGATGAGTGAATGAAAGTTGCTCAGTCGTGTCCGACTCTTTATGACCCCTGGACTCTACAGTCCATGGAATTCTCCAGGCCAGAATACTGGAGTGGGTAGCCTTTCCATTCTCCAGGGGATCTTCCCAACCCAGGGATTGAACCCAGGTCTCCTGCATTGCAGGTGGAATCTTTACCAGCTGAGCACAAGGGAAGCCGAAGAATACTGAAGTGGGTAGCCTATCCCTTCTCCAGCAGATCTTCCCGACCCAGGAATCGAACCAGGGTCTGCAGCATTGCAGGCGGTTCTTTACCAATTGAGCTATGAGGGAAGCCCCTGAAAGTCTGTAGGATGTTATAATTAAGAGTGGGTTGACAGCAGAGTTCAACTAGGTAGAATGATATCTACATTAAGTGTATCTACATTAAATGTGGTTTCCAGTTGTCAATAAGGCTGCTGTTGTATATAGAATGGTGGTTTTTTTCTCCTAATAATACTTATATAGTCCTACTCCAGGGGTCTTCCCAGGTGGTGCAGTGGTAAAGAATCTGCCAGCCAATGCAGGAGACACGGGTTCAAACCCTGGGTTAGGAAGATCCCCAGAGGAGGAAATGGCAACCTACTCCAGTATTCTTGCCTGGAAAATTCCATGGATAGAGGAGCCTGGCGGGCTATATACAATACATGGGGTGGCAAAGAGTTGGACATGACTGAGTAACTGAGAACAATCATACTCTGATTCCTGAAATACGTCCTTGCATTTAGTGATGGCTTATGTTTAGAGTAATTTACAACTAAAAGATGACAGCAGGTCATTTTTAAAGAAGGAATAGACACCTTTTGTTTGTTTCAGAGCATGGTAAGCACAGTAGCCTAGGGGCCAAATCCAGTCTGCTGCCTGTTTTTTTACAGCATGCAAGCTAAGCATGGAGTTTACATTTTCAAATGGTTGGGGGGACATTCAAAAAGAATACTTTGTGACAAGTGGCAGCTATATGAAGTTCAAATTTCATTGTTCATAAATAAAAGTTTTATTGGAATACAGACATACCCATTCATATAGGTATTGACTGATTGCTTTACTGCTATAAAGGTAGAGTGGGATAGTTGCAACAGAGACTATATGGCCTGCAGAGCCATATGAACATGTACTCTTTGGCCCTTTAAAGTTTGCCGACCCCTGGTCTAGATTTACTGACATCACTTCAGTTCAGTCGCTCAGTCATGTCTGACTTCTTTGTGACCCCATGGGCTGCAGCACGCCAGGCTTCTCTGCCCATCATCAAACTCATGTCCATCCAGTCAGTGATGTCATCCAACAGTGTGGAGAACAGTGTGGAGATTTCTTAAAAAACTGGAATTAGAACTGCCATATGACCCAGCAATCCCACTTCTGGGCATACACACTGAGGAAACCAGATCTGAAAGAGACGCGTGCACCCCAATGTTCATCGCAGCACTGTTTATAATAGCCAGGACATGGAAGCAACCTAGATGCCCATCAGCAGATGAATGGATAAGGAAGCTGTGGTACAGCTTGGAATATTACTGTATTGGAATAATACACCATGGAATATTACTCAGCCATTAAAAAAAAATTCATTTGAATCAGTTCTAATGAGATGGATAAAACTGGAGCCCATTATACAGAGTGAAGTAAGTCAGAAAGATAAAGACCAATACAGTATACTAACGCATATATATGGAATTTAGAAAGATGGTAACGATAACCCTATATGCAAAACAGAAAAAGAGACACAGATGTACAGAACGGACTTTTGGACTCTGTGGGAGAAGGCGAGGGTGGGATGTTTCGAGAGAACAGCATGTATATTATCTATAGTGAAACAGATCACCAGCCCAGGCTGGATGCATGAGACGAGTGCTCGGGCCTGGTGCACTGGGAAGACCCAGAGGGATGGGATGGAGAGGGAGGTGGGAGGGGGGATCGGGATGGGGAATACATGTAACTCCATGCCTGATTCATGTCAATGTATGACAAAAACCACTACAATATTGTAAAGTAATTAGCCTCCAACTAATAAAAATAAATGGAAAAAAAAAAGAAGAAGAGACCTAGGAAGCCTCATACATTCTTTCAGTTCTTGCTTTTTTTGAGGAACAAGGTTGTACAACAGTGACTAGTTCCAAATTAGTTGCTGCTGATAGCATTTCAACTAATTTTCCTAATGTTTTATTTAAAACTGAAACTGTGTAAAAACCAGTATATTCGGTCTACTCATATCGTTAGATCTTCAATTAAACAGGAAATTTAAAATCTAAGCTTACTGTTTAATTACAGGCAGAATCTCAAATCAGTCTATTTTATTTTTCATGTTGAATAACATTTACCACAGAACTGACCTTGGATCTCATTAAGCTGAGTTCAGTTGCTCTACTTAAAAAAGAAGAAACAAACTTTTTCATCAGAAATCTTATTGCAAACAAAGACCCTAAGGAGATCAGTTTTTACCATATATTTATGATGTTGATGGTTAAGACTTGTGTAAATAAAATGTATGTATTTTAAAGCTCATGTTTATTTTAAAATTCATTTTTAAATTTTATCTACTTGCTTTGCTTATTTTGTCTTTTTAAAATTTTTCCCAGTGAGGCACTATGTATAACTATATGTTTGGTTGTTCTTTGGTCTTTCTATAGGTGTGTTTGAGCAGAGGAAAATTATTAGTTGAAAAAGCTATCAAGGACCATGTAAGTAGGGATTTTAAAAATTCACAGTGTTTATTCTGTTACTTGAAACTGAAGTGTAAAATAGAGATGTTCCTGAAATCTTTTCCTCATTTTTAATAGAAAAAGCCTAAATATCAGCATGTGTCTTGTTTTATAAAGAACAGAATCTGCTTTTCATGAAGAAACACCTCCATCTTGTGGCCTTTTAAAGTATTACTGGACACTTCTGAAGCTTGTGGCATTCTGTAATTTAAAACAAAATAATTTCTTGAAACTATTAACTATAAGGCTGCAGGGTACATTAATTGTCAAGAATATCAGAGTGTATTAATTAGGAATGATGTTAGAAATTCCAGAAGGAAAAACTGATGTCCTCATGGTTTTGTAACTGTGTAGGGTCTGTTCTGAATAACCATAAGTGATATTAAACTTCAAATAATATTTTTAACTTAGCTCATTTAAAATAGTAATTTCCTAGAAAATCTATCAAACTTTTTTTTTTTTAAACAGGATTTTATTCCTTCAAACAGTATATTATCTAACGCCTTATCATGGGGAGTAAAAATTCTTCATATTGATGGTAAGAATTTTATTACTGTTTTTGACAGTATTTGCTATAAGTGTCTCTTGCTTCCTAATTTTAGATAGAATTTTAATAGCAAGACATACCTGTAACATTAATTCCTTCATCTCAATGTAGTACAATTTAAAGAAAGTAGCAGTGTTTAGCTCCAAAGGCAAAAATGCTAATCTTAAACCCTTCTTTCTTTTAAAAAAGACATTAGATACTACATTGAACAAAGGAAAAAAGAATTGTATTTACTCAAGAAATCAAGCACTTCTGTAAGAGATGTGGTATGTTATTTTCCTTAATTTTTAAACTAATTAGAGAAAATGATTAAGCTTGGTTTTAGTTATGTATCTATAAACTTTTTTGCCAAGTGGAAAGTATTACTGCCAGAATATCCTACGGGTAATCATGTATACTATATGCATGATTCTGTTATCTGAATAAATTATTGCATATCACTTTAGGATTTACTCATACAGTGAAAGTTGTTTCAGGGATGATGGCATAATTTTATTTTCTTCTTTGATGGATACTGGAGCCAAGAGAACAGATATTTTTGTTCATTCTGAAGGAAAACACCATAACTGACATTGCATGAGAAGCTCCTAATGTGTATAATATACTCCTTTCAGGAACACAAATAAGGAGGCTTACTTATCAAGTTCTCTAACTTCTGTCATATAGTATGACTGTCTGGCCTAACCTCAGTCAAACAAGCGTGTTGGGCATTAACGTCTGTTAGACCTAATGTTCTACATCTCCAGTTTCTTCCCTTTTTACTAGCTTCCTCGACAAAGCCTCTGTATAGAATCATGCCTTCATGATCCTTTAAAATAAACCTCTTCTGTCCTTTAAAAAAAAATACAATAAAACCTTCCTTGACCTCACATCCCTACTTACTATTTAATCTTTATATCATCCAGACATCTGACATTTCCACTTTTACACTTCCCATTCCCTTTTCAACCTGTGAGGTACAAAACTACTGACCAATTTGGCATTTCAGTTGTGCACTTTTTAAAAACCAGTCATATTGGTTCTCTCAGCTACTATTCACTTCCTCCTCGAACTTATTTTCATCTGGAACTTCTCTCATCCCTTTGCTTTCTCATAGTTCTCATATCTCAGAACATTCTTTTGTGGTCTGGTTTTTCTTCACTCAATCATTAAATAAATCTAAATGGTAAATAAATTTTATAGAAGAATGTATATAAAGACATAAAGCCATATGTAGCATGGCATGTTTGGGAAATTTTCTGTAATATAATACAACCTGATTTTTGAGTATGAAAGTGATAAGAAATGAAGCTAGAAAAGTTAGTAGGTTTAGATAGATCTTTGCACGCTACATAAAGGAGTTAGATTTTATTCTTAAGAGTTTGGAACATTACTGAGAAATAACTAATAGAAGAGGAACCTGGTTGGATAGGTATTTTGGAAGGATCCTGTGGTAGCCAATTAACGATATTTCCTTGCAAGACTGATCATTTTACTGTCATAGTTCTACCTTTTCCAAAATGCAGTAGGGTTGGAAATCATACAGTATGTAGCTTTTCCAGATTGGCCTCTTCACTTAGTAATAGGCATTTAAAGTTCCTCCATATTGTTTTGTTACTTGATAGCTCATTTCCTTTTGTTGCTGAATAGTCCACTGTCTGGATGTGCCACAATTTACCCATTTACCTTCTGAAAGACATCTTGGTTGCTTCCAAGTTTGGCTGGCTGTGGCACCTTAACAGCTGCAGTTTCTTAACTGGGGTCCACTCTCATGTCAAAACTGGGGGAAAAAAGAAAGAGGAAGTAATACAGGGATTCCTTTTGTACTCTTTGGACAGCAGGAGCCTCTTTCCTGGCTCTTTGTAGCTAAAAAGATGAGGTTTGTATAGGAGTTACAGCCACTGACTCTGCTATTGCTACCAATCTCAGGACTAGAGGTCCATTCTTCAAGAAGCATTGCAAGAAAAAAGAGGGTAGGAGAATAGGAAATACATTCCCTATCCCCTTAAAGATAATTTTGACTTCCTTCTGCAGTACACCTACTTTTGTTTACTTTTAGTCCTCAAGTAGTAGTTCATTGAATTTTGTCCAGTTTTTATTGTCATCACTCCATATGGGGAATGACCATCCTGACTAGAATTAACAGGCTAACAAATTTTTTAATAATTCTTTGATGAGTTTGTCACAAAGGTTTTGCTGAATAAGGGCATAAAAATAATTAACATGACTTGTTTTTAGATTATTCTGTTAACCATGCTTTTTCTTTATTGGTTGATTTCTTTCTGTGAAGATAAAAACAATTATAGCTAAAATGCAAGGTATGTGTTGAGTGTACTGTAAAAGTAAGCTTCTGTTACTAAGTTTCATACTAGTGGTTAAGATCTTTAATTCTTAAATGATCTTTGTTTCCTTTCACTTCTGTGGTTGAGTTGATTTTAAAAAGCAGCTTTTTCTCGTTTTTTTCCCCCCATGAAACTATAGTAGTCAGCCTTCCTTTATATAGTTCTCTTCCTATATGATTTTTTAATTTTGAGGATATTGAACAGTTGCAGTGCCTGTTTTCACTTTTCAAGCCCAGCGTTTTCACTATATATCTATATTTCGCCCCCCCCCCGCCCCCCAGGGGAAAAAAGTAGGTGTTGGCACTCAGAAAACAAAAAGTAAGTATTTTGATTTTCTTAAGTGTGCATGTTTTGCTAGAAAATAAAACAAACATAAAAAGTCTACTAAAAAAATCATGTAACCAACCCTTTAAATGACTTATTCAGTGGTTCATAGCCTTCTCCCTTATGGCTGTCTGGTGAAGCCTATGGGCTTTTGTTAGAATAATTTTTTATACATTTTTTAAATTCATCATATTACTAAGAAAATAAATTACATTGAAATTCAGTTATCAGAATATTTTTCAGTATAAAATAGTTATATACTTGTTTTTATTACACATTAAAAAGTTCTACCAGAGATTATAATTGCTACTGTAATTTGTTTTTTGAATGATAAGTGTAAGTGATGCTTTGAAATATTTGTAGTAACTAATATGATATGGAAATGTTTCAACTGGTATCAGAATTAGAAGCACTGCTAATACTACTGTGGTCCTCTTGGTTATGTGCAGAATTGGAGGAAATGTTGAATATCAGTTAGAGACTAGTCATGAAACTCAAATTTTCCTGTTTTTAGCTCAAAATTCTCGTGAATTCTATTTATAGATCCTTTGGGGGATCCATTCAGTTTAAGAATTTCAGAATATAGACTGAGTGTTTGCTATTTTGGAAATGGATTTATAATTATAAGATACCTTACCTGAAGCTGAAAATTTCAAACTGAAATGAAATGGGTAATGGAGACATAGTTGGATTATTTTAGCCCAAGAAGTTTTGTTAAAAAATAAAAAAAATTCTGGATTTGTAAATACCTAATATACTTTATATATTCCCAAGCAGGTAGACTCAAAAAGCCTTTTGTAAAGGTGGAAGATATGAGCCAGTAAGTATCTTGAATTCAATCTGTATGATTTAAAAGGAGAAAATATTTTATTAAAGGAGAAAATCTAATTAAGCTATTTCCACTAATACTCTTAGGTCCCTTTATGTTAGATTTACATGATGCTAATATGCATGTGCTATCTAGGTTGGTCATAACTTTCCTTCCAAGGAGTCAGTCAGTCAGTTCAGTCGCTCAGTCATGTCCAACTCTTTGTGACCCCATGAATCGCATCACGCCAGGCCTTCCTGTCCATCACCAACTCCTGGAGTTTACTCAAACCCATGCCCATCGAGTTGGTGATGCCATCCAGCCATCTCATAATCTGTCGTCCCCTTCTCCTGCCCCCAATCCGTCCCAGCATCAGTTTCTTTTCCAGTGAGTCAACTCTTCACATGAGGTGGCCAAAGTATTGGAGTTTCAGCTTCAGCATCATGCAGGACTGATCTGCTTTAGGATGGACTGGTTGGATCTCCTTGCAGTCCAAGGGACTCTCAAGAGTCTTCTCCAACACCACAGTTCAAAAACATCAATTCTTCGGTGCTCAGCTTTCTTCACAGTCCAACTATCACATCCATACATGACCACTGGAAAAACCGTAGCCTTGACCAGATGGACCTTTGTTGGCAAAGTAATGTCTCTGATTTTTAATATGCTACCTAGGTTGGTCATAACCTTCCTTCCTTGGAAGCTCCTTGGATGGACAGGGAGGCCTGGCTTGCTGTGGTTCATGGGGTCATGAAGAGTTGGACACAACTGGGCAACTGAACTGAACTGAATATGCATGTGGCACAGTTTCAAAAAGTAGCATTAGGGCAGCAATGGAGCAGACATAGAGAACAGACCTACGGACATGGTGGGAGGAGAGGAGGGAGACGGGGAGATGTATGGAGAGAGTGACAGGAATTTACCATACCGTGTGCAAAACAGCGAGCCAGTGGGGATTTGCTGTGTGACCCGGGGAACTCAAACAGGGGCTCTGACACAGACTGAAGGGTGGGTCTGGGAGGGAGGTCTGGGGGAGAGGGGACATGGGTATACCTATGGCTGATTCTTGTTGATAGGTGACAGAAAACCACAAAATTCTGTGAAGCAATTATCTTTCAATTAAAAAAAATTTTTTTAAGTAGCATTAATTACTTTGTACTTGAGGACTGAATTTAGTTTCAGTAGGTTTTAGATAATAATTACTTGAAAATATAGTTTAGAGCAACCATGAGACCAGCTCATCTTTTAGTACTTCAAATAACCCTTCCTGGCTGAATGTAATACCATATGATTTAGAACTATTACTTAAAGATTGCATTTACATTTTTGAAAAAGAAATTATTAGTTACTACTTGGAAATATAAAATCTGACTATAACATCTAAGTTGATAGTTTTTCTAAACTCATTCTGAACCTTCGTAACAATCTTAATGAAGACTACAGACATAAGTAAATTAATTTGGCATGGGAGAATTAGATTTCTCTTAACATTCTACTAATTTAAACACATGTGATTAATTCTCTTGGGTACTCACTGATGTGACAAAAATGCGTTGAACACTTTTTATTAAATGTGCTGCTGTGACATAAAAGTACAATTTAAAATTAGGCCTAGAGAAGCATCAATAAGTAGAAAGACAGCCCATGTTCATGGATTGGAAGACTTATTTTTTAATATGTCAGTACTGCCCAAAGTGATCTACAGAGTCAGTGCAGTCCCTTATCAAAATCCCAATGACTGTTGTTATAGAAAGAGAAAAATCCATCCTAAAATTCATATGGAATCTCAAGGGACCCTGAACACCCAAAGTAATTTTGAAAATGAAGAACAGAGTTGGAGGTCTATATTTCCTGATGTCAAACTCAACTACAAAGCTGTAGTAACCAAAACAGTTTGGTACTAACATACAGACAGACGTATGAGCCAATGGAATAGAAGAAAGAGCCCAAAAGCAAATCTTTATATGATCAAATGATTGTGGACTAGGGTGCCGAGAGCATTCAGTAGAGAAAGGACAGTCTTTTTAATAAATGGCATTGAGAATACCAAATAGCAACATGCAGAGAAGAATGAAGTTGAACCCTTACTTTATGCAATATATAATATTAACTCAAAATGAATCAGAGACCTAAAACTCTAAAGCTTTTGGTTAAAAAACCATGAGTAAGCTTTATGACATTGGAATTGGTGCTAATTTCTTGGATATGACACTAAAAGTAGAAGCAAAAAGAACTATATTTTACTACATCAAAATTACAAATTTCTGTGCCCAAAGAACCCAACACAATGAGAAGGCAACCTATGGAAAGGGAGATGAAAGTTTCCAATAATATACTTAATAAGATGTTAATATAAAGAACAACAGAAAGTCAAATGACCCAGTTGAAAAATGGGCAAAGTTCATACATCGATTCAAAGATAATGCAAATTACCAACACACATATGAAAAGATGTTCAACATTACTAATCGTTAGAGAAGTGCAAATCAAAATCACAGTGAGAAATTGGTGACGTCTCTCAGTCATGTCCGACTCTTTGTGACCCCATGGACTGTAGACCACCAGACTCCTCCGTCCATGGGATTTTCCAGGCAAGAATACTGGAGTGGGTTGCCATTTCCTTCTCCAAAGAAATCTATTATTACCTCACAACTATTAGGATGGCTGCTGTTTTGAAAAGAAAAAATAAGTATTGGTGAAGATGTGGAAATAACTGGAACTCTTGTGCACTATTGGTAGGATTATAAAATGGTGTAACCACTAAGGAAAACCATATAGAGATTTCTCAAAAGTTTTGAACTGTATGATCCATGAATTCCACTTCCAAGTATATATATCCAAAAGAAGTGAACACACAGTTTTGAAGAAGTACTTGCACATGCATGTTCAGTGCAACACTATTCACAATAGCCAAGAGGCAGAAGCAACCAAAATTTGTTCATCAATAGATGAATGGATAATATGGTATATATATACAATGGAATATTGCTGTGCTTAGCCTTGCTCAGTCATGTCTGACTCTTTGCAACCCCATGGACTGAGCCCACCAGGCTCCTCTGTCCATGGAAATTTCCAGGCAAGAATACTGGAGTGGGTTGCTATTCTCTTTTCCAGGGGATCTTCCCAACCCAGAGATCAAACCCAGGTCTCCCACATTGCAGGCAGATTCATTACCATCTGAGCCACCAGGGAAGCCCCCAATGGAATATTATTCAACTTTAAAAGGGAATGAAATTTTGATACATACCACAATATGGATAAACTCTGAAGACATTGTGCTTAATGAAATAAGAGGAAATTACTGCATGATTCTACCTAATGAGGTACCTATTGTAGTCAGATTCATAGAGACAAAATAAAATGGTGCTTGTTTTTTTTGTTTGTTTTTGTTTTTTTTTAATTTTTTTATTAGTTGGAGGCTAATTACTTCACAACATTTCAGTGGGTTTTGTCATACATTGATATGAATCAGCCATAGATTTACACGTATTCCCCATCCCGATCCCCCCTCCCACCTCCCTCTCCACCCGATTCCTCTGGGTCTTCCCAGTGCACCAGGCCCGAGCACTTGTCTCATGCATCCCACATGGGCTGGTGATCTGTTTCACCATAGATAGTATACATGCTGTTCTTTTGAAATATCCCACCCTCACCTTCTCCCACAGAGTTCAAAAGTCTGTAAAATGGTGCTTGTTAAGGGAACCAGTATGTTGTTCCATGTCCAGTTCTAACTATTGCTTCCTGACCTGCATACAGGTTTCTCAAAGGTGGGTCAGAAGGTCTGGTATTCCCATCTCTTGAAGAATTTTCCACAGTTTATTGTGATCCACACAAAGACTTTGGCATAGTCAATAAAGCAGAAAGAGATGTTTTTCTGGAACTCTCTTGCTTTTTCAATGATCCAGCGG
This sequence comes from Cervus canadensis, assembly GCF_019320065.1. Taxonomy (NCBI): domain Eukaryota; kingdom Metazoa; phylum Chordata; class Mammalia; order Artiodactyla; family Cervidae; genus Cervus; species Cervus canadensis. The sequence goes on along the minus strand of NC_057388.1, from coordinate 30,183,442 downwards.
ATGTTGGCAATTTGATCTCTGGTTCCCCTGCCTTTTCTAAAACCAACTTGAACATCTGGAAGTTTATGGTTCACGTATTGCTGAAGCCTGGCTTGGAGAATTTTGAGCATTACTTTACTAGCGTGTGAGATGAATGCAGTTGTGTGGTAGTTTGAACATTCTTTGGCATTGCCTTTCTTTGGGGTTGGAATGAAAACTGACCTTTTCAGACTTTGTTTTTTGGGGCTCCAAAATCACTGCAGATGGTGATTGCAGCCACGAAATTAAAAGATGCTTACTCCTTGGAAGGAAAGTTATGACCAACCTAGGTAGCATATTAAAAAGCAGAGACATTACTTTGCCAACAAAGGTCCATCTAGTCGAGGCTATGGTTTTTCCAGTAGTCATGTATGGATGTGAGAGTTGGACTGTAAAGAAGGCTGAGCGCTGAAGAATTAATGCTTTTGAACTGTGGTGTTGGAGAAGACTCTTGAGAGTCCCTTGGACTGCTGGAGATTCAACCAGTCCATCCTAAAGGAGATCAGTCCTGGGTGTTCATTGGAAGGACTGATGCTGAAGCTGAAACTCCAATACTTTGGCCACCTCATGTGAAGAGTTGACTCATTGGAAAAGACCCTGATGCTGGGAGGGATTGAGGGCAGGAGGAGAAGGGCGCGACAGAGGATGAGATGGCTGGATGGCATCACCAACTCAATGGACATGAGTTTAGTAAACTCTGGGAGTTGGTGATGGGCAGGGAGGCCTGGCGTGCTGCAGTTCATGGGGTCACAAAGAGTCAGACACAACTGAGCAACTGAACTGAACTGAACTGTCAAGGGCTGGTGGAGAAGGGAGAATGAAGAGTTACTTATTTTGTTATATATGGATACAAAGTTTCAATTTTGAAAGATGAAGAAAGCTCTAGATATGAACAGGTGTTAAATCTGAAAACATTGTGAATATACTTAATACAATTGAATTGTGTTCTTAAGAATATAGTAAATAGTTAAAGATAGTAAATTTTAACTGGTTTCTATAGTTTGTTTCAGACTTCAGATGAATTATATGACTTTATAAGACTTAAAGCATGTTTTCTTTCATCATAAAGATTCTTATGTGTTTGTTTTTTTACTCTTTTAGGCTTTATAGGCCATTTTATCTTCAGCTGACCAATATGCCTTTTATAAACTATTCTATTCAGAAGCCCTCCAGCCCATTTGATGTAGAGAAGCCATCTAGCACCCAAAAGCAAACTCAAGTTAAACTAAGGTTGGTTTTACCTTCAAGCAGTTTTTAATCTTTTTAATAAATACTTCAAATAATTCATTTAATGCTGTGGGGTGTGTGTGTGTGAGTGAGTAATCACTCACTCCTTTAAGATTAAGGATTCTCCTTTGGATATTTTTAATACCTCTTTGCTAGATTTAAAGTCTGAATTTTTTTCATTGTGTCACATTTAAACACTTCAGATTGGGGTTCTAGAGGAGAACCTAAAAAATATTTGCGAATAGTTAAAATACATTGTTTCTCTTCATTGATGAGATAATTCTCCTGGACAATCATTAAATTCTCATTTTGCTTAATTTCTTAAAAAGAAAAATGGTTAGAAGTATTTGTTTATATAAATCTCTGCAGATTATAGCAGATGCTGTTTAATAGTCTAGGACTGTAATTTTTTTTTTTAAAGTATTCCCTGTGTTCAGCAGTTAATCTTTTACCATGTATTTCTATCAGGATCCAAACAGATGGTGATAAATGTGGTGGAATTCCAGTTCAATTCCAGTTAAAAGAGAAGAAAAAAAAGGGATATTGTGAATGTTGCTTGCAGAAATATGAAGATCTTGACATTGTAAATATGATTTTGTATTCAGGGGGTTGATGTTTCTAAAACTATGAATAATATTTGCTGTATAAATTTTAGCTTATTCTTTTGATTGTGGAGAAGATGGGAACAATTAAAATTTGTAAACTGATTTAAAAAAAAAGCAAAAGAGCTTTGGATCCAGGCTAGCCCAGGTTTGAATCCTGGCTTTCTGCCTATGTGACCTTAGACAATACCTAACACTGGGCTTATTAAATATTAGCTGTTATTGTTTGAATGTTAATTTTTAAATAATAGGTTTGTTTTGGTACTTGGTTTTGGTAGAAGATAATGGGAAAGTTGAGAAAAAGTACTTGAAAATATCTGATTCATAAACTACCTCTGTCTTCAGACTCTAAGTTGAAGTTTGTTTTATAATGGAAGTTTGTGTCACATTTTTGTGTTCAGTTTATCTAATAAAGGAGGAAAATAGTTTAAAATTATTTTTAATCAGAAGCTGAACTTTCTCAAAAATAATTCCTCTAAGTTTTATCTCAACACACTGAACTTGTTGACTTTGTTCTTGACCACCCTTAAAATGAAGAAGAGACTTAATGACTCTCTGTCATAAGTACTGGGTAATTGAGATCATTATTTGCTCATCTCAAAAATGTTGTTTTTATTCCCAGCATTAGTTGTGCTTTTTTTTTTTAATTTCTAGATCCTTGTTTTGGGTTCTTACATGTTAAATAACATTTCATGTATTTAATATTTTATAAGCTTTACCTAACTTACTACTTGGTGGTAATTATATAAGGATAAAATAAATATATAAGGGTAAAAAAATATAAGGATAAAATAAAAACTTCTCTTTACTAGAGAAGTCTTTTCAAAAATATTAGCATACTCTAAATGCTCATTCAGTCAGTTCAGTCATTAAGTCGTGTCCGACTCTATGCCACCCCATGGACTGCAGCATGCCAGGCCTCCCTATCCATCAGCAACTCCTGGAGTTTACTACCAAACTCATGTCTATTGCGTCAGTGATGCCATCCAACTGTCTCATCCTCCATCGTCCCCTTCTCCTCCTGCCTTCAATCTTTCCAAATCAGGGTCTTTTCAAATGAGTCAGCTCTTCTCATCAGGTGGCCAAAGTATTGGAGTTTCAGCTTCAACATCAGTCCTTCCAATGAATATTCAGGACTGATTTCCTTTAGGATGGACAGGTTGGATTTCCTTGCAGTCCAAGGGACTCTCAAGAGTCTTCTCCAGCACCACAGTTCAAAAGCATCAAACCGGAGACCCTGGTTTGATTCCTGGATCGGGAAGATCTGCTGGAGAAGGGATAGGCTACCCACTCCTGTATTCTTGGGCTTTCTTTGTGGCTCAGCTGGCAAAGAATCTGCCTGCAATGTGGGAGACCTGGGCTCGATCCCCAGGTCGGGAAGATCCCCTGGAGAATGGAAAGGCCACCCACCCCAGCACTCTGGCCTGGAGAACTCCATGGACTGTATAGTTCATGGGGGTTGCAGCATACTCTAAATGCTCAGTATTTCTGTTTTTCTTCAGCTTTATTTCATTTTCTGATGTAACTCCCTCATTTTCAGTTCCCTTAAAACCACAAATTCATTAGTACTTGAATCTTCTCATTGGAAAATGGAAGACTGAAAACCAAAGTAGTTTTAGTGGTTTCTGAGAAGATAACTTTTATTCTACTTATTTTAAGTTCTGATAAAGGATATTTCTTTGGAGTAGTTATTAGAAACTTAAGGGCATGAAAATATTAAAAAACCTGAACAAAAAAGTATCTATTGCTTTTGAAATGTAATTACTATATACTTTTTTGTTTTAGCATCTTCTGAGTGAGCAACACAGAAACTTTGCACAGAGTAATCACTATCAAGTTGTTGATGACATTGTATCTAAGTTAGTTTTTGACTTTGTGGAATACGAAAGGGATGCGCCTAAAAAGAAAAGGTAATTTATCAACCTAAGTTTTAAGAATATCAGACTATTAAACTAAAAATAAATCCAGAGTTTTCTGTTCTTAGGATTATAATTTCAGGGTATAAATATGGTTAAGAACTGATTACTTCCACCACCAAAAGTGCTTACATTAGATTACTTTTAAGGCTCTCTTCTTAACATAGTTGAAAAGAGGAGTTGGCAAAAGATATAAAGAATTACATAGTTAATGTTTTAGGCTTTGTGAACCACACGATGTCTATTGCAGCTACTCAGCTTTGCCTCTGTACAATGAAAGCAGCCACAGACAGTAAGTAAATGGGTGTGGCTATATTCCAATAAAACTTTACTTAAAAAATGGGTGACACACTAGATAGATTTGGCCCCTTATCTAGACTATCTCCTTGGACTCAGAAAACTAGAACTTTTTGTTATTCTTAAGGCGTTTTAAGAAATTCTTCCACTTTACTTCTGTTAAGTCGTCTTTATACTTTCACTAGATATTTCTGCTCTGCTTGCTGATAATATTTATTAAAGGTACTGACACAACTTTTAAGTGTGAATACAGTGCTGTTCAATATACAATAACTGTACATTGACAAACTAAGCCTCATTAAGATGATACCAATAAATCTAAAATTTAAAACAATGCTTTCATGTGTATATACCCTAGAATTGGTAATAATGCAATAGGTTGTTTAGTCCTTATATCTGTTTTTAGACCAATCATAAAGGCATAAAGACTATAAAATGTGATACCAAGCTACAGTTTCTGAAAACTAACTAGAAAGCTTTTTGGCTATATCTAGGTAGAACAGTTCCTAAACATCGTATTTCTATAACATTCAGAATGATTGCTCATGACTGATTTAATAGAGTATTTGGGGAGGAAGCATATCTTCAAATATTAAAATGTATATAGGCAATGGTAAGAATGTGGAATTTGCTAAAAACTCATTCTGCAGCAAAATTCTACACTAGTACTTATACATAAACTGGTTATTCCTTAATCAGTTATCTTATTACCTGCACAATTTTTATCTCTACAGGCAAGTCACCTAAACATCTCTGGACTTTGACAGGAGATGGACTTTGAAAGTTGGACTAGTGTTTTTATATTTTATATCCTCCATTTGTTCAAGAGGAGTCTTAAGTGAAAGTATCAACAAAATAAGTAGAAAAGGAACCATTCTGGTTTTGAAGGGGCAGTTAGAATTCTGTATTTTTCTTCATTATCTATGACATGTATAACATAAAACATAATTAGTGAGCTGTTGTAACCACATGGCTCAGTGGTAAAGAATCCACCTGCCAATGCAGGAGACATGAGTTCAAGCCCTGGATTGGGAAGATTCCCTGGAGGAGGAAATGGCAACCCACTCCAGTATTCTTGCCTGGGAAATCCCATAAACAGAGGAGCCTGGCAGGCCACAGTCCATGGGGTCACAAAGAGTAGGATATGACTTAGCGACTGAGCACACACACACAGTGCAAAATAGCATCTCAAGAATGTTAAGAGGCTCTATGAAGAAGAGAGTTTCAGATCAAATATGTGTATGAAACTTAAGGAATACTAATTTGTCATGTTTAGAAGTATGTTACAAGGTTTCTGGTTCATTATAATATAGAATTGATTATATTTAAATATAAAGTAAATCAAAACATGTAAGTTAAAGAAATTTTTCAAGATAATAAAAAATCAGGAGCAGACCTATATCCCTTCACTACATCTTTCTTTGATTTATATGGTCAAAGCAGTTTTAAATACCAAGTTCAAGCTACTGCTTGCCTGTGGTAGAAAGTGGAAGAATGTGGATAAGGAGTGGCACACTAGAGTTTTCAGCTATATCTGTAAAGTTTCATTACTTCAAAAACATCTAAAGCAGATTTGGCTAAAGGTTAAGAGTTCTATATTTTTGTAATGTTTTCTTAATAAGTTTCGTAAACAGGTTTAAAAGATACTCAAGGAGTTTTGATAGCAATTATTTTAATTTTTTTCTTTTTTTTTCCTTTGAAGAATAAAATACAGTGTTGGATCCCTTTCTCCTATTATTGCAACTGTTGTGAAAAGGTCTGGCACTAAAGAAGAGCTGGAATTGCTGCATAATTTTCAAAAAGACTTCAGGGGAAATGTACATATGATAGAGCAGGGTTTCCTGTATAAAGAACCTCTTCAGGAACCTGAACAAAAGTCTGTGTCTACTTCAGAACATATCCTCCACCATTCTAGTGAACCTAGAGAACTTGATGATAAAACATCTCATAAATGTTCCATGTTAAATCCAGCTGAAAATGACATAAAACAAAATTTTACACCTCTGCCTCCATGTAAAAATAAACAAGAATGCATTCTTGATGTTTCCGAACACAAATTAATTTTAAATGAAAGTGACTTAGAAGTAAAGGTAGGTAACTGTCCATGTAGGCCACAGACATTTATACAGATTTCTAATTTCAATACAGATGATAGTGCATCTCAACGAAAACAAAAGTCAGATACTGTGCTTTTTCCAGCAAAGGATCTGAAAGAAAAGGACCTTTATTCGGTATTTCATCGTGATTCTGATCTGTTAGCAATAAACAGTTCACAGGAGCACCTGACAATTTGGGCAGAAATTCCATCCCAAAGCCCTCCTGAGGAACCCAACACATGTGACATCAAGAGTATGGACAGTTTGCCTTCTGGTAAGATCTGTCGGAAAGTGAAAATACCATTAAGAAGAAATAAAAAAGAAAACCTGGAACCAAATGTGGGGTTAGATAAAAAAAGAACTGAATTTCTTACTACACAAGAAGAAAACAGAATTTGTAGCTCACCAATACAATCTCTACTGGACTTATTTCAGACTAGTGAAGAGAAATCAGAATTTTTGGGTTTCACAAGCTATACTGACAACAATAATATATGTGATGTTTTAGATATTTGGGAAGAGGAAAATTCAAATCTGTTAACAATGTTTTTCTCTTCCCCTTCAACTTCTACATTTACTGGCTTTTAGGTTTAAAAAAAAATAAATGCCTTTCAGAAGCAATGAAGATCATATTCTTGAAATTTTTATAAATGTATAAAAATTCTTAGTTTGGGGAATGGGGGTTTGCCAGTTTTGTTTATAGAACCGATGTAAATAATAAAGGTGATTTTGCGTTTTTCTACAGAATTGCATACCTATTTTAGAAAAATTATGGAATAAACTTGTGACTCTACATACAGTGTTCATAATTGTTTTCTAAGAATTATTATGAATAGTGAATTTGCTTTATGTCAGTGAAGACTAATTTCAAGTGAAATTTTGAGAATATGAAAATTTAGCATTATAAATCAGGTACACTGGTTGTATGTATTGTCTGTTAAAATAGATTTCCATAACATTGCTTTTAAAAACCTCATTTTCATACAAAACACAAAAAATGTATTTCGGTGTCTTGAGTTCTAGAAATCATTATTACCAGAAACATTGACATTCGAAGGTGAACTTGATGGCCCATGCTGGGATGCTGGCACTGAGGAGTTATTTGTAGCTCATTAGAAGTTATCAGGAAAAAAACTTAACCAGGCTAGCTTATGAAATGAAAGAATTTTTCTTACCTTTGGAAATACTTTCTTCCAAAATTAATTCTTTCATCCCTAGTTTGGAGGACTTTCCTGGTGGTCCAGTGGCTGAGACTCCATGCACCAATGCAGGGGGCCTGGGTTCCATCCCTGGTCAGGGAACTAGATCCCACATGCTGCAACTAAGGATCCCAAATGCCACAACTAAGACATAGCACAAATATTTTGTAGAAAATAGTAGTTTAAGAAAATCCCTAATTTGGTATTAAGAAATGAGAAAAGGGGTGACAATGAATTGTAGATAAGTTTCGAAACATGAAAGACTGCCTTTGATCACTAGGCAATAATTTAGAGAAAATTCAGATACAAGGGAAATTTCAATGCTTACCAGTAGGCAGACAGTTAATAAAAAATTGGTAAACAGGATAGAAAATTCCATTTGTTAAATATGAGGGTTTTTACAGTGACATGTTTTCAGTAGTAAACTCAGGTAACAATGGACAAATACCTATTTTCAAAGTGCTCATATACTCATTTCAAAAAGTTTGTTCTCATTGTTAACAAACATCTTTTACTTTGAAGAGCTAAATATTTTCTTTTTTTTCAATAACTCTTTGAGGCTCCCCAGAGATCATATTAGTTGCCCCTAATAGTAATCCCATACTCTTCTCTGTATTAGTTCATTTAAACTATAAAAGCTGAGAACCTTAAAGGCAACTCATCACAGGTTGGGTTCCCACAGGAAGTAAACTCTGAGTTTAGCATACAGGAGGTTTTCTAAGGAGTGCCTGTGGACATAACTGACCCCACAGGAATCTTCAGGATTCCTAGGTGAAGCTGACTGGTAAGTCAGTAAATGTTCAGTGACCACTCCAAGAAGGGGTATGGCTGGGCAAGGAGGCTCTGCAGCTGAGAATTCCTGAAGGAGCTGACAGTGTCTACTGCCTGTACTTCCACCAACTGGGGGTGCACGTTCTTTATTAAAGAGGCATCAGGGTCAGTTACTCCTACTGGGATGGTGCCTCCTTGTCTGCTGGTCTCTTGATATAACGAACCCAAAGGGAGGGGCTAAGTGATAATTGCAGCTTATAATTCAACAGGAATTACTCAGATGGGGAGCACAAATTCCAAGAGGGACACAAGAGGAACACTGGTAAGTAGGGCCACTCCTGCTTCTGTCTATTGGTTCCCACACCCATGTATTCTTTTATCAGAAACATAGCACCATATAAATCTGAACTCAAAGTATATACTATATCCTGGATGATATCCCATCCTCAAAAATACTACCTCCACACTGCTAAGCTAATGCTACAGCTGTCCCTTTAACAGGCTTCCTGGGTGGTTCAGCAGTAAAGAGCAGATGCCTGCCAATGCAGGAGTCGTGGGTTCAATCCCTGGGTTGGGAGGATCCCCTGGAGGAGGAAATGGCAATCTACTCCAATGTCCTTGCCTGGAGAATCCCACAGACAGAGGAGCCTGATGGGCTACAGTCCACAGGGTCGCAAGAGAGTCAGACACGACTGAAGAAAGAGCGCATATGTCTTTAACAGACCATTCCAATACTCTTACCATTGAGGAAGCTTCTGGGTGATTGGGTATGAATTAAGACCACAGACGACCTGACTATGGGCTCACTACCATACCTCAGCTATAAAGTCAGTCCCCTACTGTAACATGAAAGTATGTAAGATGCCATGCCAATAAATGAAATCCTCACATTGCGATGGTGTGAGCAAGAAAGACAAACTCATACCTGGAATACATCTGCTACTGTGTCAAGCATAATCAAGTTGTCATCAAGTGCCAGCTTGGTCTCTTCAAGGTGCTGTAGCAGGAGCTCACTATTAGTCTATTTCTGACAAGTTGAACTTCAGGCAAAAGCAGAAACACTAGAACAACTTAAATGAATAGAAGTCCATATTATTGAGCCCAGTCATGGCTTTCATCCCTGCCCCCATAGACCTTCTACTCATAAACCCACTGTGCCAGCACTGGGGTGATATTAACATGTGATACAAAGATGCCTACACTTCATGCCCACTCCCATATGCCACATGTCTCTACCCCTTTCGCTTGATCGTCCAATCTTTGTCTCCACAAACCCCTTAACAGCCAGTCAAGTCATTTTTCACTGCTGAAGAGTCCACATATATTCTAAATTCATGCCATTTCTCTTTCCACACACAGGGGTAGACTAGGTCACCACTTGAATCTCTGCCCATTGTAAAGATTTTCCCTGTGTTTGACTTTAAATGCCATCTATTTTCAGCTTGCACCCACAGAAGCAGCTAGTCTATGAACAAGTCTGGGTTTTTCCTCCTTTTTACAACTGGCTGTAAGGGATGGCCCATACACCTGTAGGCATGACCTGAGAGAGAGAACAGCAGTGACGGATGCCGTGGGGTCCATGCTGCCTGCTCATGCAATTCCCATGAGTCCTCAGGTCCTGCTCTTAATCAACCCTGGATGGACCAGTCCCATCTTACCACGGATTACGGCACACCTGCTCTAAGTTATGACTTGATGGGTCTGAAAGAATCCCAACTCCAGACTGCCAGTTGTAACCACATGAAGATTTTGCCCCATGGTCAGGTACTTCCTCTCTCATACATCATCTCAAAATGAACTATTTTCACTTTTCATACAATATGTAATTTTCCAGTGAAGCTGGCATGGCCTTACTCTAAAACCCCCAAGGCCTCAGTTGTGATTTCCTATTGGTGCTTGCCATAAACTCCAGCTTTCCTTCAATTAAAGTCTCCAGAACCTTTGAACCTCCCAGGCTATATGACTGCAGAGCCCTTTTCTGCTCACAGCTGGCACCCTTTCATGCCACTGTGTGGAAGTACCTAAATATATTCCAGGGGGAATATACTGCCTCCAAGATCCGAAGAGGCCTCCTAGACATTATGCTTCCTTCTTCATGTTTGGGAAGCTCAGGCTGCAATCATTTGTCCTTTACTTCAGAAGCTACATCCTGGAATCCCTCTGACCAATGGAATTCTAAAAATGTTACTGATGTGAGAAGGCCCCTTAATCTTAGGGTATCTCTCCTAGGATATCTCTCCTACTCTTTAGGGAGCATGTGTATCTTATCAAAGTGTCCAATGTGCTAGTAACTTCTTGCTCATAGGGTCTAATAAAAACATTATCATTGATATAATGTATTAAAGTGACGTTCTCTGTGGCATCCTCTTCAAATTATAGGATGACAAAGGACAAGAAAGTTTAAACAGCTATGAGGTAAAATCACAAAGGTATACTATAATCTTTTACCTGTGAATACACACTGTTTCTGATCTTTTACTTTCCTAACAGGGATGGAAATTATGCATCTACCCAACCAATGTCTGCCTACTATGGACTCGAGACTATGTTCATTTGCAATGGAAAGGATACCACATTTGGCACTTCAACTGCAGCTGAGCCTGTGACTTAGTGCAGTTGTAGCCAACGGTTGTCTTTCTCAACCAGATGATGGGAATCAATGAGCTTTTAGGTACTTAATATTTCCTCCATCACCACCACCCCCTCCACCACTACCCCATGGTAAGATATTGTTTTTGATTTATTTGCCTGAGTGATAGAGTCAGTTTTGGAAATTCCTACTTGGGCTTTTAACTTTCTTCTCATCTCCATTATAACGATTCTTATATACTATAGGTCAGGGACAAAATGTGAGGGATTTTATGAAGTACTGAATATTCTCTAATAAAATATTCAGAGGCTAAACAAATGACATTGCTGACCCCCTGTGAGCCAAACCTTGGCCAGGACTCCATTCATTAGCTGGTTGGCACACCCCCCCCCCATTATACAAGGTACTTTGGATCCCAGGTATCAATGTCAATTCAGACCTTGTGTCCAACAAATATTTGGGTATTCTTACCTTTATCCCAGTGCAATTACTCAAGTACCTTGAGGCAAGTCCCTTTGGGGAAGGGCTAGGGGAATCATTACCACGTGTATTTAACATGTGTTGCGTGTCCTTCTGGGGACAGGACTGGTGTCTTGCTCAGTCCATTTCTTCAGTCAGTGGTTTCTGGGTTGAAAAACTGACTCAAGTTTGGAAACAGAACATGAGAGCATGACTATCAACTACTCTCAGCCTCCCAAGGTGAATTTATTTTAATGATACATATTGAGTAAATTCCTTTGTTGTTATCCATCTGTTTTGCTCCGAAAGGAACTGTGTTCTCCGAACCAACTCCACAACTTTCTGAGGATCAGGCCTTCTCTGGCTGCCTCTTTAACCTTGCCGAGTATTATAATAATTATATGCACCTGGCAGCCATATGTGTGAAAGGTTTCATTCAAATATATAAAATTAGATATGTAGAACAGGCAAGATGTGGCCAGAAGCACACCACTTCAACAACAGTCAAAGAAGATTAATATGATACACCACATAAATGAAAGTTAAAAACTGTATGATCATCTCGACAGATCCATGAAAAGCACTGAACAAAATTCAAAATCCATTCATAACAAAAACTGCCAACAAACTGGGCACAGAGAGAATGTTTCTCAATCTAAGAAAGGTCATATATGACAAGCCCACAGCTAGCATCATGCTCAACGGTAAGAAACAAAGTTCTTCCTCTGAGATGAGGAACAAAACAACGATGCCCACTCATGACACTTTCATTAAACATAGTATTAGAAGTTCTAGCCAGAGCAATTAGTGAACAAAAAGACATAAAAAGCATCCAAATCAGAAAGGAAGAAGTAAAACTGTCTCTATTTGTAGGTGACATGATATTATATAGAGGGAAAACCCTAAGAATTCACCCCCAAAACTATTAGAACTGATAAATTCAGCTAAGCTGAAACATGTCTTTGAAGAGCTCCAAGTGAAGTCCTGAGCCACTTCTACTTAGCTGAGGGTTCTAAAGAATGCTCAAGAGTTCTGTAATAAAGCCTTGCCTTTCTCCAATCTATCAAGGACAATGAGCAATATCTGTAGTTCCTTGATCATTACAAAGTTCTTCCAAGTTAGGGAAACCCCAGCCACATTTTACCCAGGGGAAGTTGTAGAGCAGACAGGAGTGCCTCAAATAAGTCACCCTGGGTGTCTTATTAAAAAGTTCTGGGCTTAAAAAAAAAGTTCCGGGCTTAACAACTAGCACTTCAGGGATTCTTTCCAAGTTCTATCTCTTTCTGACTCTGAACCCACTAGCGATATCTGGCTGGGCAGACAGAAACACAGGAGTTAAGATAATAATTCTGAGACATGTAACCCAGAGAATTTTTATTTTATTTTATTTTTTTTTTTTTGCTGTGGTGTAGGGATATCTCACTGGTCTCTATCAGTGCCTAGAATAAATATTCTACACCAATTCCCAGCCAAAAACTTTCTGATTCAAAAGTTAGTATCTCAGGAATCTTAATACTTACCAAAAAAAAAAAAAAAAGGAGCTGGAAGACTCAGCATCATTAGAAAGGAACAAAGTTCATTCTAAATGAACAAAAGCAGCATTTCTGTTTAAATACCAGTCTCAAGTAACACTGTTAATAGTACTTAGTACTTATATAGAGCTTCCTATGTACCAGGCATTATTCTCAGAGCTTTTTATCTATTAACTCCTTTTATCCTTATAACAATCCTATGATGAAGGAGGTTCTATCATTATTGTTCTCATTTGCCAAATGAAGATACTAGGGCATAAAAATGTTTGGTAACACATATCCAGTGGCAGAGCTGAGATCTAAACCCAGGCGGTCTGGCAAAGAATTTGTTTTCTTAGCCACTCTGCTATTCAGTGTAGAACCAGCCCCCAGGATACCTGCGAGGTTAAAACCCAAGTCTAGGGCATGAAGTTCTAACCCCACATGCCAATCCAAACAAGCCCTGACAGCACTCTAGACCTTGATAACAGCTCGATCAAATGATGTCATTGCCCAAGTCAGATCTTTAAATACAGAAATACAGAAAGTGTGGTATATGATGAATAAATCAAAGGCTTCTAGAGAAGTTCTCACTAATGCACATATCATTTCAGATTTCAATGTCTTTGCATATGCCGCAATATTCTCCACTCTTCATCATGCAAACTCCTCCTTAACGTTCAAATCCAGAACAAGCATCCTGTTCCCTGGAAGGCCTTCCTCATTCCCAACTCCAAAGGCAACCCTTTTTCTGCACTCCTTATTGAAGCATTTAGCACCTTATAGTCTATCTGCTATTATTCTCATCACCCTAGATGGTAAACTCTTAGAAAACAGAACTCTTTGGAAAGCCTCTGTTTCCTAATTTGAATACTGAGAGTAATAAAATTACATCTCCTGTGAGAATTAACTAGATAATCTCTGTAAACTTTCTTGACATTTAGTTAGCACTCAAGTGAAGGATAGCCACTATGAAAGTACAGTTTTGTAACCTCGGGTAGCTGATAGTGTTGACATAAAATACACAGTAATGCTAAACAAGTACAAAATGATATTCAAAAGTCATTGAGAAAACAAACAAAAACAAGAACAAAAAACACACTGAAGATACACTTCAAACGTCTTAGTTAAAGGCCTTCATTGCTAGCCCTGATTCGTCAGCTTTGCTTGTGGAAATTTCACAATTCAAGTTGTCACATACCTTGCTCATTTTTCCTTTCTTTGGCTCCTTTTTCTGTTTCATGGTTTTAACTTTAAATAAAAGCAATGGTTGCCTTCAAAGTTTATTTAAAACAGATCAAGTTTTGTTGTAATTGCTAGCACAAGAAAAATTTCAGTGTATTCAAAAAAATTTCTAAGCTCCTTGATATAACCCATTTTACTGTATTATCAAGGATAAAATAAAAATGCCAGACTAATAAAGAATTTGGAAAATTCCTTTGAGAAACTTGATCTTATCTATTGGACAAAAAAAATTTCTGACCCTTAAGTAAGTCTTGGTCTGTGTAGTTTGTTTACTTTCTTGAACATTTCCTAAGTATCTCTAAACTCTCCTTCTTACTAATTATACAAATATATAAAAATTGATTAGTATAAAGTTATTTGACCTTAATTCCTTGAAGGGAATAAAATAGCCACCTTATATCATTGAATAACGTATCTATTTCCTTATGCAGGGAATTTCATGCAGTTATAATTAAAGTTTATTTTACTCTAATAATTTTTACCCTTTATATATTTAGGAAACCTGATCCTTACTGCAGAGATTCAACTTAACATAATTATTTTCAGTCTATAGACATCCATGCTACAAACTGTTACCAAATGTCTATAGTATATAAGCATTACACTAGGTGTTTGGGACAGAGGAAGAAAAATGGAACAAAACAAAAACAAGTCAGCAGTGATAAATATCACAAAGAAAAAGAAAGCAGGTTAAGGGGAATAGAGAATGAAGGGGAAGAGGTGTTATAGAGATCAGATAAGTCTCTCGGAAGGAAACAAGGCAGTGTCACAGGACACCGAGAAGCAGCGCTGCAGGCAGACTAGTGAGTACAAACCGTGCTGTCCCAAGGCGGAAGGAGATTCTGCTTGTTCAGGCAACGAGACCAGCGTGACTGCAGCAGTGTGAGTAAGGGAGAGGAAAACAAGTAAGAGATGAGGTCAGAGAGGAAGCAGGGCCCAGACCACATGGGGCCTATGGATTCAATGGAAAGACGACATGAGACGAATATGTGAAGCTTCTAGCAACCATATTTTAGAAAGTAAAAAGAAACAAATGAAATTAATTTTAATAATGTATTTTATTTGACCCACCGTATGTAAAATATCATTTCAATACATACGTATATTATGTATATATTATATGTATATGTATATTATATATATCATTGTATATTATGTATATATTATATATGTATTCAATACATATGTACATATTGTATATACATATACAATAAAATATGAATAACATTCTTACATTTTATCTTTCCTACTAAGTCTTTGAAAACTGATGGGTATTTTATATGCGTAGCACATCTACACTCAAACTAGCACATTTCAAGTGCTCAATTGTTCAAGTGCACATGTGGCAAGTGGCTACTGCATCCAAGCTGTTATAGACAAGTATAAAGCCTTTGAAAGTGTTTTTAAATTTGTTTTACGTGCATATATATATATATACACATAAAAGAAGAGAAGCGAAAGGCAAAGGCAAAAAGGAAAGATATACCCATTTGAATGTAGAGTTCCAAAGAATAGCAAGGAGAGATAAGAAAGCCTTCCTCAGTGATCAATGCAAAAAAAAATAGAGGAAAACAATAGAATGGGAAAGACTAGAGATCTCTTCAAGAAAATTAGAGATACCAAGGGAAATTTTCAAGCAAAGATCGGCACAATAAAAGACAGAAATGGTATGGACCTAACAGAAGCAGAAGATATTAAGAAGAGGTGGCAAGAATACACAGAAGAACTATACAAAAAAGATTCTCACAACCCAGATAATCACGATGGTGTGATCACTCACCTAGGGCCAGACATCCTGGAATGCAAAGTCAAGTAGGACTTAGGAAGCATCACTACCAACAAAGCTAGTGGAGGGGATGGAATTCCAGTTGAGCTATTTCAAATCCTAAAAGATGATGCTGTGAAACTGCTACACTCAATATGCCAGTAAATTTGGAAAACTCAGCAGTGGCCACAGGACTGGAAAAGGTCAGTTTTCATTCCAATCCCAAAGAAAGGCAATGCCAAAGAATGTTCAGACTACTACACAATTGCATTCATCTCACACACTAGCAAAGTAATGCTCAAAATTCTCCAAGCCAGGCTTCAACAGTACATGAACCATGAACTTGCAGATGTTCAAGCTGAATTTAGCAAAGGCAGAGGAACCAGAGATCAAATTGCCAGCATCCGCCGGATCATTGAAAATGCAAGAGAGTTTCAGGAAAACATTTATTTGTGCTTTATTGACTATGCCAAAGATTTTGACTGTCTGGATCACAACAAACTGGAAAATTCTTAAAGAGATGGGAACACCAGATCACCTGACCTGCCTCCTGAGAAATCTGGAGGTCAAGAAGCAAGAGTTAGAACCTGACATGGAACAACAGACTGGTTCCAAATAGGAAAAGGAGTACGTCCATGCTATGTATTGTCACCTTGCTTATTTAACTTATATTTAGAGTACATCATGAGAAATGCTGGCCTGGATGAAGCACAAGCTGGAATCAAGATTGCCAGAAGTATCAATAACCTCAGATGTGCAGATGACAACACACTTATGGCAGAAAGTGAAGAAGAACTAAAGAGCCTCTAGATGAAAGTGAAAGAGGAGAGTGGAAAAGTTGACTTAAAACTCAACATTCAGAAAACTAAGATCATGGCATCTGGTCCCATCACTTCATGGCAAATAGATGGGGAAACAATAGAAACAGTGTCAGACTTTATTTTAGGGGGCTCCAAAATCACTGCAGATGGTGACTGCAGCCCTGAAATGAAAAGACTCTTGCTCCTTGGAATAAAAGCTATGACCAACCTAGACAGCATATTACAAAGCAGAGATATTACTTTGCTGACAAAGGTCCATCTAATCAGAGCTATGGTTTTTCCAGTAGTCATGTATGGATGTGAGAGTTGGGACTATAAAGAAAGCTGAGCGCCGAAGAACTGATGCTTTTGAACTGTGGTGTTGGAGAAGACTCTTGAGAGTCCCTTGGAGAGCAAGGAGATCCAACCAGTCCATCCTAAAGGAGATCAGTCCTGAATATTCATTGGAAGGATTAATGTTGAAGCTGAAACTCCAATCCTTTTGCCACCTGATGTGAAGAACTGAGTCATCTGAAAAGACCCTGATTCTGGGAAAGATTTAAGGTGGGAAGAGAGGGACGACAGAGGATGTGATGGTTGGATGGCATCACTGAATCAATGGACATGAGTTTGAGTAAACTCCAGTAGTTGGTGATGGACAGGGAGGCCTGGCGTGCTGCAGTCCATGGGGTCACAAGGAGCTGGACGTGATTGAACTGATAAAAAATATTTATATGTTATTTATACACACACACACACACACACACACACACACACACACATATAAAAGAACAATATAATGAATTTAAAGTTGCCACCACCCAGTTTCAACAACCAGCAATACACAGCCATCTCTCTCTCCATGCACCTTCCCCAAACCTAGATTATTTTGAAGAAATATACTGAAGAGTTCTTCACAAAGGAATGACTTTTAACAGCTCACCTGACTGCCAAGTGGAGAATATCTTGTGAAGGAGAAGCACAGATGGAAACAGAAAGACCTGTTATGTTGTTGCTCAGTTGCTCAGTCGTGTTGGACACTTTGTGAACCCATGAACTGCAGCACACCAGGCTTCCCTGTCCTTTACTGTCTCCTGGAGTTTGCCCAAACTCATGCCAGTTGAGTCAGTGATGCCATCCCACCATCTCATCCCTTGTCTCCCCCTTCTCCTCCTGCCCTCAGTCTTCCCCAGAATCAGGATCTTTTCCAATGAGTTGGCTTTTCACATCAGGTGGCCAAAGTATTGGAGTTTCAGTTTCAGCATCAGTCCTTCTGATGAATATTCAGGGTTGATTTCCTTTCAGATTAACTTGTTTGATCTCACTGTCCAAGGGACTCTCAAGAGTCTTCTCCAACACCACAGTTCAAAAGCATCAATTCTTTGGTGCTCAGCCTTCTTTATGGTCCAACTCTCACATCTGTACATGACTGTTGGAAAAACCACAGCTTTACTACACAGCCCTTTGTCTGTTATGAGCCTGTTACAATAATCCAGGTGCATTTGCAGCAGCTCAGCTGGAAGTGATGGCAGTGGAAATGGTAAGATATGGAGGACTGACTAGATTCTTAATATATATCAAAGGTAGAAGCTGACAAGATATATTGGTGAATTGGTTATGGAATGTAAGACAGAACAATCAGAGATGACTTCACAGTATTAGACCTGAGCCCCTGATAGAGGTGCCATTTACTGAAACAGGGGAGACTGCCAGAGGAATAGCTGCATGGAGACTGAAGTTCACCTTTGGACGTGTTAAGTTTAGATAACCTATTAGGCATCCAAGTGCCGAGAGTGAATAAAAGTTGCATATCGAGATCTGCAGTTCAGGGAAGAAGTCCAGACAGAAATATACATTTTAGAGTGATTAGAAATAGGTCGTATTTAAATCCATGGGACAAGATGCAAGCTCTACGAGATGAATATGAATGGAGGAGAGGTCCTGCTACACTCTAAAGTTGAGAGCAGGAAGAGGAGGATCTAAGAAAGAAGCCCCAAGAGAGACAGAAAAAAATAAACACAAGAAAAAGTAGTGTCCCAGACTAGTAAAAAAGTATTTCAATATAGCAATACATATCACACACACACACACACACACACACACACAGCAATATTCAATATAGCACAAGTAACCATACTCAATATCTTATAATAACCTATAATGGAAAAGAATCTAAAAAAGAATACATATGTACATATGAGTCAGACATGACTGAGCACACATGCATATGTATAACTGAATCTTACTTTGCTGTATATATAAAACATTGTAAATCAACTATATTTCAATAAAAATATTTAAAGAAAGAAGTATTTCAAGAAGGAGGTGGTATCAGTTCAGTCAGTTCAGTCGCTCAGTCATGTCCAACTCTGTGACCCCATGAATCGCAGCACACCAGGCCTCCCTGTCCACCACCAACTCCTGGGGTTTACTCAAACTCATGTCCATCAAGTTGGCGATGCCATCCAGCCATCTCATCCTCTGTTGTCCCCTTCTCCTCCTGCCCCCAACCCCCCCCACCCAGCATCAGGGTCTTTTCCAATGAGTCAATTCTTCGCATAGGGTGGCCCAAGTACTGGAGTTTCAGCTTCAGCATCAGTCCTTCCAATGAACACCCAGGACTGATCTCCCTTAGGATGGACTGGTAGGATCTCCTTGCAGTCCAAGGGACTCTCAAGAGTCTTCTCCAACACCGCAGTTCAAAAGCATCAATTCTTCGGTGCTCAGCTTTCTTCACAGTCCAACTCTCACATCCATCACATGACCACTGGAAAAACCATAGCCTTGACTTTGTTGGCATAGCAAAACACAAAACTAAATTTAAGAAGAAAATAAAAACCAATGCCTAGAATTTGAAAACAATCTGAAACAAATGAAACTAATTATATATCAGTTTGGTAACAAACACAGAAAAAAGAATTATTCCAATTAGTCTTAGAGCCTACTATTTTGCCTATACAGTCCTTAGTACAATATATTCTTAGGACAAAAGTACTGGAATGGCAAACAAATCTTAAAATACCTAATGTCATTTGTAGTTTTATTGTTAATAGTAACAACTATATTATTATTTTGAAATTAACCTGTATATATTTTTAACATAATAGAACTAAGAAACTATGTTAAAACTGCTGAAGACCAATGTTCAACATAAGAAGGTCAGTTAAAAATATCTTATAATTTTACATTGTGGTTCTAAGTATTGGTAGGAACTTGTAACCTTTTTATTTTTTTAAGTTACATATTTTCTAGCTCTGTCCACTGAAAGTGGTGATAATCAAGTAGCAACAAGCCATTTTGTGGTCCCCAAATAACATTCCACACCAAAAGAACTCAGGTGTTTTTTTTATTTTAACAAAGTCAGTTCTAGGAAATGTACCAATTGCATTTGGGATATCACACTGTGATAGAAAGGAAGGAAGCTATCAAAAGCTAATATTGACAAATTAAGTGAATACAGAAAACATCAAAATGTCCCCCTTTGACCAAAATAGAATGTGAATATCAAACAATTGCAACTGACAAAAATACATTGAATGTGTAAAGTCACAAGTTCATAGTGATACTCAAAAAAGGAAAAAGAGAGAGATTTTTTTGGACATAATGGAGGTTGCTAAGTAACCAACACACTACTCTAAAATTGGATAATTTTAAGGAAATAACTGAAGATCTTTGCTGTATTTCTGGTTTGAACAGTATTCCAGGGTAATCAAATAATTCTAAAGGACATAGTAAAATTTCCTCTATACATAATAATTCTAGCTAATAAATGTAGAAGTAATGATCAAACTAGAAACCACCACCTTATAACCCCTATTTCAAAATGAGTCAGACAATGATCATCAATAGATATTAAAATCATTAGTTAAAAGTTTGCTGGGAAACTTCACAGGGAAGGAATCAGGCTGTCACCACCTGAATTAAGCATTACTAAAAAAGCAAGACAATCTGACACTATGTGGTTCTCCAGGTGATAAACAGTATGAAGTCTGTAATATCACTTACGGCTAGGCAAAAATCTGAAACAGAATACAATCAAGTCTTTAGATCTCACTTCTAGACAACAAACAGGACTACTGACTCACTTTATACAAGACATAAATAAAATAAGTTTCAGGTATCAAGATAATCACTTACCCCAGCATAAGAGCCCTGAGTTATTCAACAGCCATAGAATACTGTTCCTGCTTTAGCAACTCAAATACCACAACTCAAGAGTTGTTGAGTAGAAGCATAAAGGTCAGAACTGAACTAGGCAAATGCAGCAACCTCAACATAAGGGGCCAATTTCTACAGGGTACCTGCACCTACTTCACAAACCTGGTGTGGGCAGATCTGATATAGGACACATATAAATCTATGTTAATGGTAGGGCAGATACCTTTGTAGAACAATTCTGTTTCCAAGAAGATCTGTCCATCATTGACAGAAATAACATTCATTGGAATGTAACCAGACACATCAACAGCTTGTGCTTCTGGTAAAGAAGTCAAGAACCAACAAAAGAATCCTTCGTTATGTTTGCTCTCTCCAGGAGGTGGGAATATAGATCTAACACATCACCAGGCTGGGTCTCAAGAGTAGCAGAGTGGTCTGCATGTCAGGAGAGGCACCTGACAAAAAGCAATAACCTGTTTGTAGATAATTCATTCATGCACGATCAAAGTATGTTTGCCATTATCCCTAAAATACTCCTCCCCCACAGGATGGTAAGAATAAGCAATCAGGTACTGATGTGGAGCTGTGTTAGAAGCAGAAGCTGAAACCACATTAGTGTACTCGTGTTCTCCATGGCATCCAGTCTGTTAAGTGTCTTCACCAACTGGGCAACGATGGATCTCTTTTGACCAACAACAGTGTGGATATATGATAGTACAGCTTCCTCTTTCCATCAGAAGAAAGTGAAAGTTGCTCAGTCTGACTCTTTACGACCCCACGGACTGTGGCCCAACAGGCTCCTCTGTCTATGGAAGTCACCAGGTAAGAATACTGTAGTGGGTTGCCATTCCCTTCTCCAGGGGATCTTCCCAACCTACAGATCAAACTTGGGTCTCCCACATAGCAGGCGGATTCTGTACCATCTGAGCCAAGGTGTCCTCCATTCTTGGAGAGTGTCATCTTGGAGCCAGTACCTCTGAAGTGCCAGTCTTCTGAAGACAAGTGTTAGAGGCATGGAGGTTCCTTTTAGCAATAAAGGATGATCTCAAATTTTGAACATCAGCCTGGCCTGCCAAGGGAAGGTGTGCAAGCCACACAGCCCAAGGATGTGTGCACAAACAGCATCTGGGCAGCTCTCCTTGGATGCTTCCTCTGCAGCTGCTATCTCTAGACCGACTCCCAAACAAACATTAGCCAGAAGAAATCATACTAATATTTTAAGATAGTATATAAGGAATATGAGATAATCATATAAGACAAAATATATTTTTAAGAAAAATCCTTATTATAAAGTCATAACAAAAATAAATAAAAGTATAATTCACTATAAACATAAAATAATTATTATGTAATTTTAAACTTTTTATCATGAAATTTTAAAACATATACAAAAGTAGGAAATGGTATTCTAAGATTCAACCATTGTTCACATTCTGTCTTATCAGCTTTATGAGCACACATACCAAAGATAATACAAGCAAAAAATTTTTAATTGATTTTTTTATTGAGGTAAATTGACATACAGCATTACATGTTAGGTATACAACATGGCTTGATATTTGTGTACACTGTGAAATGATCACCACAATAAGTATAGTTAACACGCATCACCAGAGTTATAGAATGTTTTTCTTGTGACGTGAGCTTTGATGTTTCATTACTCTCAGCAATTTTCAAACATGCAATACAGTATTAATAAATACAGTTACCATACTATACATTACATCCTGACTTATCTATCTTATAAATGGAAATTTGTAGCTTTTAACTCCCTTTATCAATTTTGCCCACCCTCCAACCCCCGCCTCTAGAAACCAACAGTCTGTTCTATCTACAAACTTGGTTTCTGTCTTTTAGATTCCACATATAAGTGAGATCATAACCAGCAAATTTGTTTTAAAACATACATACAAAGGTATTTCCTTCAGCACTATTTGTTACAGCATAAAAACTGGAACCCAAACATTTATTAAAATAGGACTGGTGGCATGAATAGCCGCTATGAAGTTCTGTGCAATATTGAAAAAAAAAAACAGAAGATCTCTTGAATACTACCATGAAGTGATCTCCAGAATATATTTTTAAATGTATAAACTAAGTTACAGACAATGGGTATAAAATGCTAGCTTTTATCTAAGAAATAACTGAAGAGCAAAGCAAAAACTAAATGAAAAGCAACATTACAAACCACACTAGATATTATTATTATCAACAACTTTAAACCAATAAACTTGAAAATTTAAATGGACAAGAAAAAAAATAGAGAAAAGCCAACTTACTAAAACTCACACAAAAATAAAAAGTAAATCTAAATAACCCTATACCTATTAAAGAAAATGAACCCATAATTGAAGACCTTCCCCAAAGAGATCTCCAAGCCATATCACTTCACTGGTGACTTCTAAATTAACAAAAAAATAACATCAATCTTATAATGCTCTTATAGAGAATATTTTTCTTGTCTTATGACACCAGAATAAACTCAACACCAAAACTGAAGGACTTACAAGGAGAGAAAATTACAGATTAATTTTTTCATAAATCTCATAAATCTATTGATTTAAAAATCCCTAAAATAGTAGCAACTGAATCCAATAACTTATAAAAGATATAATACCTTACAAACTTGAATGCAATGTTGGCTTAATATTTGAAAATCAATCACTGCATTTCACCATATTAAAAGAATAAAGAAAAACATGCAAACTGGCAGGAATATAAAATAGAAATTAAACACTGGTACCCGAGCTGTACAGTAAATCTAAAACAAATGTGTGTGTATATATATATACACACACATATAAAATTCTTCCCAGGGAAATAGGTAGCAACTTGGTTTAGAATACTGCCAAAGAGTTACTCTCTCCTCTTGGCTAGGCCTTATTCTGTTTATAAGCAACAATGAGATAAGTTTCGGGACATCAACAGACAGAGATAGGTCAAAGGGTCCCTTTATTCTCTGTTTTCAAGACAATGGTTTATCATCCCTTTGCTGATAGAATTTACTTTTTTCCAGTGTATGCATGAGCAGTCCAGGAACCCCACTCACATGATTTTACCGGTTTGCTCCTAATCTACAACTAAGTTCTCTGGGCACAGTGGAGTAAATGTCCTCACGGGAGTGAAGTATTATGACTGTTCTATTACCTACCCTGAGCATGGGGAAGTGTGGAGATATCCAATCACACCACTACCAGTGAGAATGCAAAAAGGCACAAGCACTTTGAAAAAAGAGTGCATGTCTTAATATACTTGCTATAGGATCCAGTAATGCTACTCCTAGGTATTTATCCAAAAGAAATGAAAATTTATGTTCACAAAAAAGAATGTTCACAGCAGTTTTATCATAATAGTCCCAAACTAGAAATAGCCCAAATGTTTATCAACAGAAGAAGAAAATGCAATCTGTGCTATATTCATACAATGAAATACTACTCTACATTAAACAAATTACTGACACATGCAACAACATAAATGAAAATCAAAAACACTTTTCACTTCACGATGACTGAAAGCAGCCAGACTGGTTCCACTTATATGAAATTCTAGAATGGGCAAAAGTAATCTATGGCGCAAAAAACTGCATTGGGGTGGGGGGTGGGATTTAACTAGGAACAGTATAAGGGGTCTTTCAGGTGTGATTTGAGTGTCATATATTAACAGTTAACAGGCTAATGCATTTGTCAAAACTCAGCTAAAGTATGTTAAAAGTTGTGCATTTTACTTTATATAAATTTTACATCCAGAGAAGAAATTTTAAACACTGAACTCTAGTTAATGACACAAATGTTAAAGCACTTAGCAAAATGTGGGTGAAAACTGTAATTTGCTTCAGAGAACATAAAAAAAGAAAATGACTTAATGGATGGATATGGCAGACTATAACAAAAAAAAACTAACAGTAGAATCTGGATGGTGGACATATTCTTTCAACTTTTCTGTATGTCTGAAAGTTTTATAACAAAAGACTGAAAATAAATTTAAAGCTCTGTTGCCTCCTCTGAAATAGGTTCAGTGAGAAGGCTTTCCTCAGGTAGACACAGTAAGTAGCAAGTAAGCATAATTTGAAGACAGAGAAACTTGTTACAGGACTTTGAAAAACACAAATCTTCATTCCTTTTAAGCACTATGTATAATTTGTCTTCACAATACTTTTGAAAGAACAGTATTTTTGTTGTTTTTGGTCACAAAGTCGTGTCTGACTCCTTGCGACTTCCTGGAATACAGCATGCCAGTCTTCCCTGACTTTCACTATCTTTCTGAGTTTGCTCTAATTCATGTCCACTGAGTCAGTGATGCCATCCAACCATCTCATCCTCTACTTCCCCCTTTGCCTCCTGCCCTCACTTTTTCCCAGCATCAGGGTCTTTTTCTAGAGAGTCAGTTCTTTGCATCAGGTGGCCCAAGTATGGAGCTTCAGCATGAGTCCTTCCAATGAATACTCACGGTTGACTTCCTTTAGGATCTCCCTGCAGTCCAGGGGACTCTCAATCTTCTCCAGCACTGCAATTTGAAAGCATAAAATCTTCGGTGCTCAGCATTCCTTATGGTCCACCTCTCACATCTATATATACTGGAAAAACCATAGCTTTGACTATACGTGCCATTGTCAGCAAAGTGACTTCTCTGTTTTTTAATACACTGTCTAGGTTTGTCATAGCTTTTCTTCCAAGGAGCAAGCATCTTTTAATTTCATGGCTGCAGTCACCACCTGCAGTGATTTTGGAGCTGAAGAAAATAAAATCCGTCACTGCTTCCACTTTTTCCCCCTTCTATTTGCCATGAAGTGATGGGATCAGATGCCATTATCTTTACTTTTTGAAAGCTGAGTTTCAAGCAAGCTTTTTCACTCTCCTCTTTCACCTTCATCAAGAGCTCTTTCTCTTCATTTTGTGCCATTAGAGTGGTATCAACCGCATATCTGAGGTTGCTTGTATTTCTCTTGGCAATCTTGATTCCAGCTTGTGATTATCCAGCCTGGCATTTCGCATGATGTACTTTCCATATAAGTTAAACAAGCAGAGTAACAAAATATAGCCAAGAAGGGTAATGTCAAAGAATGTTCAAACTACCACACAGTACTTAGTGTGACTTAAAAATATTAGTTGATAGTCATATTTTGACAATGCCATGTTTCCTATAAAAAATGAGAAATCATTAATTGCACAGTAAGGGTTAAGTCTATAAAGAAAAATTTAATCCAGGAGCTCCCAGAACAGAACTTGAATTTATTAGTAAAGTAGGTGTATTTTAGTTTCTTCAACCAATATGAAGGGGGATAAAAGTCCTATCTGGCTTGTCTGGTATAGAATTTTGTTACTCTCCTTGCTGCTGGTTCGGTTCAGTTCAGTTCAGTCACTCAGTCATGTTTGACTCTTTGAGACCCCAGGGACTGCAGCACACCAGGCCTCCCTGTCCATCACCAACTCCCTGAGTTTACTCAAACTCATGTCCATTGAGTCAGTGATGCCATCCAACCATCTCATCCTCTGTCGTCCCCTTCTCCTCCTGCCTTCAATCTTTCCCAGCTCAGGGTCTTTTCAAGTGAGTCAATTCTTCACATCAGGTGGTCAATGTATTGGAGTTTCAGCTTCAACATCAGTCCTTCCAATGAATATTCAGGATGGATCTCCTTGCTGTCCAAGGGATTCTCAAGAGTCTTTTCCAACACCACAGTCCAAAAGCACCAATTCTTCAGTGCTAAGCTTTCTTTATAATCCAACTCTCACATCCATACACGACTACTGGAAAAACCATAGCCTTGACTAGACGGACCTTTGTTGGCAAAGTAATGTCTCTGCTTTTTAATATGCTGCCTAGGCTGCTCGTAAGTTTTCTTCCAAGGAGTATGCATCTTTTCATTCCATGGCTACAGTCACCATCTGCAGTGATTCTGGAGCCCAAAATATAAAGTCTGTCACTGTTTCTACTGTTTTCCCATCTATTTGCCATGAAGTGATGGGACCAGATGGCATGATCTTAGTTTTCTGAATGCTGAGTTTTAAGCCAACTTTTTCACTCTCCTTTCACTTTCATCAAGAGGCTCTTTAGATCTTTGCTTTCTGCCATAAGGGTGGTGTCATCTGCATATCTGAGGCTATTAATATTTCTCCTGGCAATCTTGATGCCAGCTGATGCTTCATACAGCTCAGAGTTCCTCATGATGTAACCTGCTTATAAGCTAAACAAGCAGGGTGACAATATACAGCCTTGATGTACTCCTTTCCCGATTTAGAACCAGTCTGTTGTTTAATGTCCAGTTCCAACTGTTGCTTCCTGACCTGCATACAGATTTCTCAAGAGGCAGGTCATGTGGTCTGGTATTCCCATGTCTTTATGAATTTCCCACAGTTTGTGGTGATCTACACAGTCAAAGGCTTTGGCATAGTCAATAAAGCAGAAATAGATGTTTTTCTGGAACCCTCTTGCTTTTTTGATAATCCAAAGCATGATGGCAATTTGATCTCTGGTTCCTCTGCCTTCTCTAAAACCAGCATGAACATCTGGAATTTCACAGTTCACATACTGTGGAAACCTGGCTTGGAGAATTTTGAGCTTTACTAGTGTGTGAGACGAGTGCAATTGTGCGGTAGTTAGAGCATTCTTTGGCATTGCCTTTCTTGGGGATTGGAATAAAAACTGACCTTTTCCAGTCCTGTGGCCACTGCTGAATCTACCACATTTGCTGGCATATTGACTGCAGCACTTTAACAGCACCATCCCTTTTAGAATATGAAATAGCTCAACTGGAATTCCATCACCTCCACTAGCTTTGTTGGTAGTGATGCTTCCTAAGGCTCACTTGACTTCACATTCCAGGATGTCTGGCTCTAGGTGAGTGATCATACAATCATGATTTTCTGGGCCATGAAGATCTTTTTTGTATAGTTCTTCTGTATATTCTTGACAGCTCTTCTTAGTATCTTCTGCTTCTGTTAGGTCCATACATTCTGTCCTTTATTGAGCCCATCTTTGCATGAAATGTTCCCTTGGTATCTCGAGTTTTCTTGAAGAGATCTCTAGTCTTTCCCATTGAATTGTTTTCCTCTATCTCTTTGCACTGATCACTTAGGAAGGCTTTCTTATCTATCCTCACTATTCTTTGGAACTCTGCATTCAAATGGGTATATCTTTCCTTTTCTCCTTTGCTTTTCGCTTCTCTTCTCTTCTTAGCTATTTGTAAGGCCTCCTCAGACAGCCATTTTGCTTTTTTGCATTTCTTTTGCTTGGGGATGGTCTTGGTCCCTGTCTCCTGTACAATGTCATGAACCTCCATCCATAGTTCATCAGGCACTCTATCAGATCTAATCCCTTGAATCTATTTCTCACTTCCACTGTACAATTGTAAAGGATTTGATTTAGGTCATATCTAAATAGTCTAGTGGTTTTCCCTACTTTCTTCAATTGAAGTCTGAATTTGGCAATAAGGAGATCATGATCTGAGCCACAGTCAGCTCCTGGTCTTGTTTTGCTGACTGTATAGAGCCTCTCCATCTTTCACTGCAAAGAATATAATTGATCTGATTACGGTATTGACTATCTGGTGATGTCCATATGTAAAGTGTTCTCTTGTGTTGTTGGAAGAGGGTGTTTGCTATGACCAGTGCATTCTCTTTGCAAAACTCTACTATCCTTTGCCCTGCTTCATTCTGTACTCCAAGGCCAAATTTGCCTGTTACTCCAGGTGTTTCTTGACTTCCTGCTTTTGCATTCCAGTACCCTATAATGAAAAGGATATCTTTTTTGGGTGTTAGTTCTAGAAGATCTTGTAGGTCTTCATAGAAACGTTCAACTTCAGCTTCTTCAGCATTACTGGTCAGGGCATAGACTTGGATTATCCTGATACTGAATGGTTTGCCTTGGAAACAGAGATCATTCTGTCATTTTTGAGACTGCATCCAAGTATAGCATTTCAGACTCTTTTGTTGACTATGATGGCAACTCCATTTCTTCTAAGGGATTCTTGCCCACGGTAGTAGATATAACAGCCATCTGAGTTAAAACTCACCCATTCCAGTCCAGTTTAGGTCGCTGATTCCTAAAATGTCAACGTTCACTCCTGCCATCTCCTGTTTGACCACTTCCAATTTGCCTTGATTCATGGACCTAACATTCCAGGTTCCTATGCAATATTGCCCTTTACAGCATCGGACTTTGCTTCTATCAGTCACACCACAACTGGGTGTTGTTTTTGCTTTGGCTCTGTCTCTTCATTCTTTCTGGAGTTATTTCTCCACTGATCTCCAGTAGCATACTGGGCACCTACCGACCTGGGGAGTTCATCTTTCAGTGTCTTCTTTTTGCCTTTTCATACTGTTCATGGGGTTCTCAAGGCAAGAACACTGAAGTGGTTTGCCATTTCCTTCTCCAGTGGACCACATTTGCTGCTAGTAGCAAATTATTAGAATTCGGTATGTTATTTTTCTACTTAAAGAAAAATGAAAACAGCTCTGCCAAAAATCATACCATGAATGTATAGAAGTTAAGAAACACATTTTTTAAACTTCAAAAATCTAAAATTTTTTTAAAAATAGAATATTTTTAAAAATCCACTTCAAAACAGCATTTTTTATATTAAAATACATAATGCCTTCTAACTGGGATTTAAAGTGTGATCATGTCCTATTTAAGTTATATCCATCTATCATAATGTATTCATATGTACATTAAATACCATTTAAAGATAAAAACATTTGTCTCCAAATCCCTAGAGAACAACTAAGAGAAGACCATAGAGGATGAGGAAAACATGAAGAATCATTCCTATTTACTCGTATTACTATCCTTGAAACATACACTGGCATCTCACAGGTTTCATCTACTACAATGAGTTATTTTCCAGAAAATTTCTTAGTTCCTTACACAAATGGACATGGGTCACATCACTTGTTGTGAGATATGTCTCAATTCTAGGAGTCAGCAAAGTTTTTGTTCTTTTTATTTTTCTATATATATAAGTAATAAAAATGAAATGTGGAAAGATACAACTCATAACAGTATAAAACACACTATACTTAGTAATAAATATTACAAAACACATACAAAACCTCTGCAAGGGAACTTATAAAAGTTCACTGAGAAACATTAAAGAAAATCTTAATAAATTTTTAAGTTACCAAATTCGTGGAAAGAAAGACTCAATATTTTAAAGATTTCAGTTCCTTCCCAATCAATTTATAGTTTGGTCTTATTCCGAAAGCTTTTGTTTTTAAGCTGCAAATCATTACACATTAAATTGCAATAACAGGACTTCCCTGGTGGCTCAGTGGTAAAGAATTTGCCTGCCAAAGCAGGAGACGATGAGTTTGATCCTTGGTAGGGGAAGATCTCATATGTTATAGAGCAACTAAACCCATGGGCCACAACTATTGGCCTGTGCTCTAGAGCCCAGGAGCCGTAACTACTTAAGTCTATGTGCCCTCGAGTCCCTGCTCCACAAAAGAAGTCACTACAATGAGAAGCCCATGCACTTCAATAAAGAGGAGCCCTGCTCACCACAACTACAGAAAAGCCTGAACAGAAATTAAGACCTTGCACAGCCAAAAATAAAACAATAAAATTTTTAAAAATAACATACAAATTCATTTGTTAACACATTTAATAAACATTTACTATGTACCAGCTACTGTGCTGGGAGCTGGGAACCTGACGGTCTCTGAATATAGAGAAAAGCCTCCTACTTTAGAATGGTAGTGAGAGAAGGTCTCTCTGGAGAAGTGGCTTTCAGTTAAGACTCAAAGAAAGACAAGCCACTCCTGAGAGCTGGGAGAAGAGAATCCAGACAGAGGGAACAGTGTGAATGAAGGACTAAATGCATGAAGCAGGGACCACAAGTGGTAACAGGATTCCAAAGAAAGGGGCAATCTCCTGAGGCTGGGAATGGCAAGCCTGGAATACTAAGTAGGTAAAACCTGACATTGAAAAAAAAAAAATTGTACTCAAACCAGAGAGAGTAAGGGGAAGGGTTTCCAAGCAAGCAAATAGAAAAGAACAAATCAGGACTACATGATATATAACAGGGTAGTCAAAGCCTGACAGCAGAATTGTTCCGTAGTTGTGACTACTTTAGGGCTGGGCTTCATCTGCTTGGAATCCCAACGAGACATTGTAAGATAGCAAAGGGTCCCAGCTGTGCCTATTATCATGGGACGTTACTTCATGAAGCCAGCACTCATCATGCCTTATCATCAGCAAGAAATACTAGTTATCCTGGTTTTGCAGAGGCAAAGAATACTTTCCATCTGGCCTTCTGGGTTGCAAAGAAATCAGTTCTCTCCACCTTGGCATCAGTATATGTGAAGTGAAGACTCCCTGGAGAAAGGTGTAAAAAGTAGAGCTTATGTCTTCCCCAAGTTCATTATTTCCCTGATAAAGTTAACTGAGCCCTAATCGACAGGAAGAAAAACTTCCTCCGTTTAGGGCTGTGGCCTTGGCTTCCTTTTTAGCCTCAGGAAAACTTTCTTTCTAGAAACAGAAGGCAGAGTGGCCACTTCTGCAGTCTCCAGGCCCCTCAGCTGAGACTCTGTCGAAAGTCACTTGTTTTAATCAAAGAAAGAGCAACCTTTCTTCTGCTTTAACCATGGTTATTTAGCACTGTAGTTCAACTTAACATTGTTTTTAGCACATGGTATTTAGGGGAAAAGATAAGAATTAATCCACATAAAGAGAAAGTGATTTTTACTTGAAACTATCAATATTCATAGCACCTTCCTGGAAGAGTTTATTTCTAAGCACCATTCAGTTATTTCCCAAGGCAGAAAAAGCAGCAGCCTGTAAAGAGAGAATAAACTACATAAATATGTCAATCCTCCAACCCCCAACTTCTGACTACCTTTCTTCTCCAACTCTGTCTTTGCCTGGAAGCTAAAAGAAGGGCATTTTTCGCTAAAATGCACTGTTACAATTCACGACAAGCATTCTTTACATTCACTCTACTTTTAAATACATCGAGTTCAGGGGAAGGCCAGAGAACCCTTATATTTATACAAGATGAATATTAATGAAAATGCTAAAAAGAGGAATTCTATGAAAAATTTTCCTCACTTCTCCATGGAAAGATCTATTCCAGGCTGGTAATCAGTACAAGGACCATGTACAGTGAGCAGAAATCATCCAGAGATAGAAAACAGGTGGACTCAGAGCTTTTGCAATTTAAAAAATTAATCTCAAAAATATACAAGCAACTCCTGAAACTCAATTCCAGAAAAATAAATGACCCAATCAAAAAATGGGCCAAAGAACTAAACAGACATTTCTCCAAAGAAGACATACAGATGGCTAACAAACACATGAAAAGATGCTCAACATCACTCATTATCAGAGAAATGCAAATCAAAACCACAATGAGGTACCATTACACGCCAGTCAGGATGGCTGCTATCCAAAAGTCTACAAGCAATAAATGCTGGAGAGGGTGTGGAGAAAAGGGAACCCTCTTACACTGTTGGTGGGAATGCAAACTAGTACAGCCGCTATGGAAAACAGTGTGGAGATTTCTTAAAAAACTGGAAATAGAACTGCCATATGACCCAGCAATCCCACTTCTGGGCATACACACCGAGGAAACCAGATCTGAAAGAGACACGTGCACCCCAATGTTCATCGCAGCACTGTTTACAATAGCCAGGACATGGAAGCAACCTAGATGCCCATCAGCAGATGAATGGATAAGGAAGCTGTGGTACATATACACCATGGAATATTACTCAGCCGTTAAAAAGAATTCATTTGAACCAGTTCTAATGAGATGGATGAAACTGGAGCCCATTATACAGAGTGAAGTAAGCCAGAAAGATAAAGAACATTACAGCATACTAACACATATATATGGAATTCAGAAAGATGGTAATGATAACCCTATATGCAAAACAGAAAAAGAGACACAGAAGTACAGAACAGACTTTTGAACTCTGTGGGAGAAGGTGAGGGTGGGATGTTTCGAAAGAACAGCATGTATATTATCTATGGTGAAACAGATCACCAGCCCCAGGTGGGATGCATGAGACAAGTGCTCGGGCCTGGTGCACTGGGAAGACCCAGAGGAATCGGGTGGAGAGGGAGGTGGGAGGGGGGAATCGGGATGGGGAATATGTGTAACTCTATGGCTGATTCATATCAATGTATGACAAAACCCACTGAAAAAATAAAATAAAATAAAATATAATACTCTCAATAGCTTCCTACATGGCTCATTGGTAAAGAATCCGCCTGCCAATGCAGGAGGATGCAGGTTCAATCCCTGGGTCAAGATGATCCCCTGGAGAAGGAAACGGCAACCCACTCCAGTATTCTTGCCTGGGAAATCCAGGCAAATTCTTGTGTGGAGCCTGGTGGGCTACAGTCCTTGAAGTCGCAGAGTTGGACACGACTGAGCAGGCACACACACACTAGATACTGATGGAGAACTGCCCTAAACTCCATGCTGGACACACAAAAAATGGCCCTAATGGGAAGACTGAGAAGATTCTATTCACCCTAGAGAATATGCACCAAGTTGATTCCTCCCTTTCTCTTTATTCCAAGATGTGATATAACTAAGCCGCTATTGTGACAGGCTCGTTCATAAGCTCCCAAATACTATGGCGCATGTTCATCTCCCATCATCCACAAATCCAGCCATCCTGGGCCATCAACCTGGGTCGGGGCTACCACCAATGCCTGGGAGCCCAGCACCTACTCTGTGATCCCTCTTCAGACTGACCCAGGCATTTGAGGACAAAGTGAGGAGATCTCTCCTGGATCACAACAGAAAAGTCCGTAGGTCCAGGGGACAAGATAGGGGGAGGAAAGGAGAATGTTTGAGCTTACTTAAGCCAAGACTCACAGAACAGCTGATGAAGCACAGTGATCAAGAGCACAGACCCTATAAACCAACCCTTCTAGGTCTGAATCTCTGCTGAACAGCATAAGAGATCTGTGACCAGAGCCCTTATATCCAGCTTCTCCATACCTTAGTCCTTCATCTACAAATGGGGATTAACAGAACTTACCTCACAAAGCTGTTCTGAAGATTAAAACAAGACACTGTACATGATGGCACAGTGCAGGGCACAGTCCTTAGTAAGTGTTACTATAATGATATCATCACGAGGGATATTACTAAAAATACATTCTCCAAATCCTTCCTGCTCTAACTCCTTCCTCCCAGAACACACCATGGTTTTGAATAGTTTTAATACACAAGGTGTGGAGCCTCCTTCAGGAAGCAGAGGCCAGTGGCCCTTCTTACCTGGCAGAGGTCCCCTTTCTGGGCTCTCCTGCTTCAATTATCCACTCAAGGCTCCTGGCCTGAAACTCCCAATTCCAATCTCAAGAAAAGACTCAAAAGGGAATTTTTTTTCTTCCTTTCAAACTCTTGAAGATGAAGAAGCAAACAAAAAGTACATTTATCCAAAATTGAACATGATCTGTTATGGGTAAATTTCCAAACACCAGTGGTTCAAAATGTTTCCTCTCCTCAAGCTTTGCTATTATACCTCACATCACCTTCCCATTTGAAAAGAATACTCAGAACCAAAGTTTACCTCTTTGTCTGAAAAAAATCAGTATTAACTATTAATGTCTAACTGATATGAGATAGTAAAGAAAGAGTGGGTGGATGACTGAATTAAACACCTGAGAAAGCTAAATGAAAAATGATTTCTTTAAATGAATGATAATACTAATCAACACTCAAAAAGCAGCAACATGAAGTAACATCTGACCTAATAAAGACTCACTGGAAGCCCTAAACTCATTCTGGAAAGATGTCTGAAAGAGACTGACACTAATAAAATTTAAAAATATATATATGTACACACACACACACACACACTGGAATATTACTCAGCCATTAAAAAGAAAGAAATAATGCCATTTGCAGCAACATGGATGGACCTGACGATTATCATACAAAGTGAAGTAAGTCAGACAAAGACAAATATCGTATGATATTGCTTATATACAGAATCTTAAAAAAATGATACAAATGAACTTATTTACAAAACAGAAACATACTCACAGACTCACAGCACAAGCTTATGGTTAACAGGAGGGAGGGGTGGGGGGAGGAGTATACTGGGAGTTTGGGATTGACATGTACACACTGCTATGTTTAAAATAGATAATCAACAAGGGCCTACTGTACAACACAGGGAACTCTGCTTGGTACTCTGTAATAAACTAATGAAGAAAGAATCTGAAAAAGAAGAGACACATGTATAACTGAATCCCTTTGCTGGATACCTGAAACTAACACAACACTGTTAATCAACTATGCTCCAATGTAAAATTAAAATTAAAAAAAAGACTCAACAGTAAACTTCAACTTGAGGGAACAAACCTAGGAACCACTTCCAATCACAAACCTCAGAATTCGTTCCCATCAATCCCCAAGTTCAGACTCTTCTAATCTGAACGAGGCAATCTTTCATTTTTCTCTTTTGAAACAGCTATTGGGAATTGATGGAAAAAACCCAAAATTATCTAAAATTCATTTTAATCACTTACCATTTATTAAAAGAACAATCATCATTAAAGAAGAAAACTTATAACACTTTAAAGTACAAATAATACATTTTATTTCATCCCTGAAAACAAAAACAAAAAATCTACACATCTAGTGAGAGACTTTACCTGGAAACGGTATGTAAATAATTTCTTCATATAAAGGCAGGGTACAGGGAAGAGTTTGGAAAGATACCTTTCAAGAAGTATTTTCTCATACTTACTTTAATAAACCATTATAATTATTGCTACGACGTCTGGTAGCACATTGTAATAATGAACAATACAATTTCCAAAACTAAATACAATACAGTCTAAATCTAGAAGCTAGCTGCACTTAGAGAATAAATACTATGAAACAAAGGGCACCATATGGTAATTAAATTTGCAACAAGGAAAATTTAAATAAAGGTGTACTTTGCTCTATGCTAGAATTACCCAAGATCGAGCTCTCTTGTGCTATATATAGAATAGCTGTTTTTCTGAAAAGATAGTCCATCTTCATAATTTAAATTACATTTTAAATGCTCTTAATTATTTTTAAGTGGTCACTATATAAAATGAATATTTGCAACAAGGAAAATTTAAATAAAGGTGTACTTTGCTCTATGCTAGAATTACCCAAGATCGAGCTCTCTTGTGCTATATATAGAATAGCTGTTTTTCTGAAAAGATAGTCCATCTTCATAATTTAAATTACATTTTAAATGCTCTTAATTATTTTTAAGTGGTCACTATATAAAACGAGTATCTACTGTATATCACACAAATCCAACATCTCATGGAGCAGTATGTATTCTATATACTGTAATGCTAACATTTTCCAAACAATTTAATGCAACACAAATACTTTTATTATACACATCTGGCTAAAGTCCTTAAGAGGTCCAGTCTCACAAATATCTCAGTTTCCCCCTCCCTTGCCAATATAATAAAAGCAAAAATTACCCAAATATGGAAATAATGTGCTTTCTTGACAGCATAATCACTCAAAGTTTTATATTTTTAAATTAACGTTCATCTATATGAAAAATCATGAATTAATATTTAATCTCATCATAAAAATATCTTTTACTCTTCAGAATATAAGTATATAAGAAAATGTTACATATGAGATTGGAGATTACTATTTTAATGTTATTTAATTGCCCCAATGTTTAGAATAGTTTACGAACAGTGGCTACTACCCATTTCAAGATTATACTCTTAAAAATGTAAATTTTTTTAATATACAATAATTAACCTTCAGTTATTCTGAAGGGATAGTGCAAATGAAGACATTCTTTGGGTCATCATTTCAAAACACTATTTTCAACATTATACTTCTTTTCTCTCTGCTCATAATCTGAATAACAAAATATAGTAAGTACTGGAAGTAAGCACATTTTCTAATAGTATTAGTCCAACAGTCACATCTATCCATAACAAATGACAAAACGATTCAATAACAATATTCCTCATTTGTCTAAAAAATATGTTATATATTTAAATAAATATTTTGTAGAAATGAATCTTTCAGTGTTTTTGTTTCAACTTGGTCTCAAACACAAAGATTTATACAAAGATCACCTACCTGCTTACTACATCAACCTTGTTACCAAGTTCCCTTTAAGGCTATAGTACAGCATTGAAGAGATGTGCCTGAAAGCAAACTAATAGCTTTTTAAATTATATACAGAATTAAAGTTCCATGAATCCAGCATATTCCTTGAAAATGCGTAGAGCTTTTATTGTAAAGTATTACTCTATGCTAGCCAGTGATTTTCTGCCATAGGATATAATCCATGGTGAATGTAGCAGCACAAGGTGATCGTCAACTGCTATCTAATGCTGCCTGATGCTTTTATCCTTTTATTTGTGGTCAGTGGCACTGGATTCCCACTAGTACCACTGGTAGTGCTAGCTGCTGAGCCATTCACAACAATATAGTCGACTTTGTTCTCCAGCTTTACCAAACGTTGTAAAATGTCATCCAAAAGGACAGCAATTGTTCTTCTTAGATCCGCTAGGGGGGAAAAAAACAAGAATAAATCATAATAAACAGTGATAGAGCACTTAGTATTTGTGCTTTCATAGTTTGACGGGAAACACGAACAATTATTGAATCATCTGAAATATACTAGAGAGAAAGCACTCAAACCACAAAGAGGAAAAGCCTCAGTATTTTAATCAATAGTATCACATTAAGAGCTTCTTATAGGAATTAATTTCAGTTATAAATGTGGGGAAACTCACTTTTCTAATGCAATAAAACAGGTTTAAGGGCTGGTTTAAAATGTTAGTCCCTCTGTAAGAAACCCACTTACTTTGAGATTCTTAAGCAGTCTGTAAAGATGACTGTGGGCTAGGTAAGGTAAAAAGGTAGCTAAGTAAGAAACTCAATGAAATGCAGAAACAAAGAAACCTAGAACCTCCACAGGCTGAAATGTGGGGGGGGCCCAGGAACCAGGGCAGAGCCAGGAACCCGGTTAGTGTTGTACAGATAGTAGTTTTGACTAGCAGATGACAGGGGAAACTATCTCTAATCTCTCTGGGAGGTTAAATGATGTCAGCAGAATTTACCTGGCAAGGATGAAATTATGCGAAGTCAGTCAGAAAGAAAAACACCAATACAGTATATTAACGCATATATATGGAATTTAGAAAGATGGTAACAATGACCCTATATTCAAGACAGCAAAAGAGACACAGATGTAAAGAACAGACTGTTGGACTCTGTGGGAGAAGGCGAGGGTGGGATGATTTGACAGAATAGCATTGAAACATGTATATTAACATATGTGAAATAGATCGTCAGTCCAGGTTTGATGCATGAGGCAGGGTGCTCACGTCTGGTGCACTGGGATGACCCTGAGAGATGGGATGGGGAGGGAGGTGGGAGGGAGGGTCAGGATGAGGAACACACGTACACCCATGGCTGATTCATATGAATATATGGCAAAACTACCACAATATTGTAAAGTAAATAGCCTCCAATTAAAATAAAAAGAAAAAAAAAAAGAATGAAATTATGACCCTCTGCTTCATTTTGAGTTTCTTTTCTCAGGATTCCCAATGGCATCTAGCACATATTAGGTATTCAGTCAGTAACAACTAATATTGCCATTTTTTGTTGATCCTGGACCAAAAATGGCACCTCAACCCCTATCTGGGATCAGAGAAAAAAATCATTTCAACAACAGCTAATAAAATTGCTAATGGTTCTGTTACTAAATCATCAGAAAAAAAAAAATAGGTAGAAGAAAAATAAAGGAGGTAAATTGGACTTCATCAAAATTTAAAACTTTTGGATATCAAAAGATACTATCCAGAAAGGAAAATGACAATCTATAAAATGGAATATTTGTAAATCATGTATCTGACAAGGGCTTAATATCAAGAGCATATAAAGAACTCCTAAACCCAACAACAAAAAATAAACCACTCAATTTTTAAAATCAGCAAAGGACTAGAAAAAACATTTCTCCAAAGAAGATATGCAACTGATCAATAAGCATGTGAAACGATACCAAACATCACATGATACATCACTTTACATTTGCTAGGATGGCTATAATCAAAGAAAGGGAAAATAATAAGCACCAGCAAGAACATGAGGAAGTTAGAATCCTCATACACTGCTGGTGGGACTATAAAATGGCATAGCCATCATGAAAAACAGCCAGGCAGTTTCTTAAAAAGCTAAACATACCATGAAAAAAGTGAAAGTTGTTCAGTCATGTCTGACTCTTTGGGACTGTATAGTCCATGGAATTCTCTAGGCCAGAATACTGGAGTGGGTAGTCTTTCCCTTCTCCAGGCGATCTTCCCAACCCAGGGGGATTGAACCATATGACCCAGAAATTCCACTCCTAGGTATATGCCTTTAAAAAGTGAAAGAATAGACTCAAAGAGATACCTGTACCCCAATGTTTATTTCAGAATTATTTACAATAGCCAAAAGGTAGAAATAACCTAAGTGTCCATCAGTAGGTGAAAAGATCAACGAAATGTGGTATTCACATACAAGAGAATATTATTTAGCCATAAAAAGGAACAACGTTCTCTAATACATGATACAAAATGGACGAACCTTAAAGATATTACACAAAGTAAAATAAACTTCCATAGCTATATGTCTCTATCTTGATTTAGCTCTTATTTATATCTCAATAGGTTTTACTATTTGTATAAATGTGAAGAAAGGCAGATACAAATAAAACTAACCATGTGTACACAAAAAAGAAACACAATTATAGTAAAATGCAAAAATGACTAATGAAAATAAAACACATTAAGTGTTTAAAATGTAAGTCAAAAACTTTTCCTTATTAATATTTTTCAAATTCAAATGAATATTTTTACTGCCACTAACATCTGCTTAATTGTACAAGGGAGAAAAGTTAGAAGTCACTTCTTGATCAAAGCAAATTACTCACTGTAAAATTTTATTATAAAGCCAGAAATAAAACAAGAATGCTTCCTAAGAACTAAAAGCTAATTAAAATATCAGAGCAAATAGCTAGGTAAAAATCATTTCAAAAGCCTCATAAACTCTGTAATTAAGTGTACATTAATTGTTCAGTCTTTTACATTTTTAATACAGCTACCCTCTCCCACTGAATGCTGAATAAATTATATCATTCAACAAATATTTTATTACTTCCCTACTTAAGAGTGCAAGGCACACTGTTTAGATCTCCTGAGCAGATCGAGATGTTCCCATCAAACTTCACATACAAATTAAATGCCTAGGTACATTAAAAAAAAAGCCTAGTTTTTAAGTGAGAAAAGAAAAGCTACATAATGATCTAAGTGCAAGAAGCAACAAATACAAGACTTCAGTACCCTTACCCCCGATAGTGACATCTTGCAAAATCACATAAAAATCACTACTAGAGTACTGATACTGGTACAGTCAAGATGCAGAGTATTTCCTTCACCACAAGGATTCCTGGGTTGCTCTTTAACCCTCACTTTCTTTTCCTTAACCTTCTAGCATGATGGATTAAGCTGACTGCTTTTTGAAAATTAAAAGAGACTTGCATCCCTGGGATAAATGCCACTTGGTAACAGTAATTAATTCTCTGTATATGTTGTTGAATTCCACTTGCTAAGTTTTTCCTAAGGACCTGCACATCTATACTCATGAGGGATACTGGTCTTTAGTTTTTATTATCAATACGGTCTTTGGTTTTGGTATAAAGTTAATACTAGCTTTATAACTGAATTGGGAAGTGTTCTCTCCTCGTCTACTTTCTGGAAATGACTGTGTAAGACTGATACTAATTGCTATTAAAATTTCTGATAGAATTCTCCAATGCAACCGTCTGGGCCTGAAGATTTCCTTTTAGAAGTTCTTAAACTATAGTCAATTTCCCTAACGGTTACAAACATTACCTCACTTTGTATGATTTTCTTTTTACACAAATTCACAGGGTGTGGCAACCTGTGCCAAGGAAGTGTATCGCTGCCATTTTTCCAACAGCACTTGCTCTCTTCATGTCTCTGTCACATTTTGGTAACTGTCGCAATATTTCAAACTTTTTCATTATTGTATTTGTTATGATGATCTGTGATCAGATGTGCAGATATGTGAAAACAGTATGGGGGCTGGAATTCGAGGTGTGAGCCTTATGATTGTCACTGAGTTGATGTAATCTCATGACAGAAAAAAAAAATTAGCAAACAAACAAACAAAAAAAACCCTTTAACAAATGAGGAGTTGCTTCTTTAAGAAATGAGTAAAGTAATTGGTTTACTGACATGGACTCTACTCCTGGTGAAGTTGCTATGAAGACTTGAAATGACAAAAAAAAAAAAAAACATTAAGAATATTACATAAACTTAGTTGACAAAGCAGCAGCAGAGTTTGAGGACTTATTTCAACTTTGAAAGAAGTTCTACTGTGAGTAAAACACTATGAAACAGCATGGCGTACTATAGAGAAATCATTTGTGAACAGTCCACTGATGCAGCAAACTTCACTGTTGTTTTATGTTAAGAAATTGTTACAGCCTGCCAACCCTCAGCAACACCACCCTGACCAGTCATCAGCCATTGACATCAAGGCAAGACCAGTTAAAAAAAAAAATTATGACTTGCTGAAGGCTCAGATAATGGTTAGCATTTTTTAGCAACAAAGTATCTTTAATTACAGTGTATACATTTGGTTTCTTAGATAATGCTATTACTATTGTACACTTTATAAACTACAGTGTAAATGTAACTTTTACATGCACTGTGAAACCAAAAACTTGGAGTGACTTGCTTTATTGCAGTGGTCTAGAACCAAGTATCTCTGAGCTATGCCTGTACAGAGCTATTCAAATTACTTATTCCAAAAAAAAAAAAAAAAAATTACTTATTCCATACTGGATGACTGTACTAGTTCACGGTTTTAGAGATACTAACCCCTTTCATATAAGTTACTATGTTTATGTGTAGAGATGTTCATAGAAGTCTCTTCTTATGCTTTTGATGTTTGCAGGGTCTGTAATGACACAGCAATTTTTCTGTCAGTCTTATTGGAAGTTTGCCAGTTTATTTCCCACTCTTTCAAAGGAAAAGCTCTTTGTTTCATTGATTTTCTCTACTGATTTTCTTTCAATTTCATTTATTTCTGTTCTTATTTTAATCATTTCCTCCTTTCTGCTCTGCTCTGGGTTTCTTTAGCTCTTCTTTTTCTAGGTTCTTGAGGTGGGGGCTCAGATTATACCTTAAGACTTCTCTTTTCTAAAATATGTACTTTTCTAAAGTAAACTTCTCTAGAGTATGTACTTTTCTAAAGTAAACTTTCTAAAGTAAACAAAAAATTGTGTCCCACAATTTTTTATGTTGCACTTTCATTTGGGGATTGTCCTATTACCACTCTTTTGTTTCTAATTTGAGTTCACTGCAGTCACAGAATACACTTTACGATCTCAATTCTTGTAAATTTGTTGAGGTTTGTTTTATGTCTTAGGATAACTATTTTGGTAAATGTTCTATGGACTGTTAAAACCCATGTATATCCCCTGTGTTGACTTCAATTTTAGAATGTAGTAGCTATGTTAAAGATTAACTATTTGGTCTCATTGGATCCAACACAGAACCTGCTCCTGTGTTTCTTCAATGATAAATAAAATGCTTAGAGAATTTGAAAAAAACAATGTATATCCTGCTGTTATTGATGGAGCTTCCATATACATAGGAGTCCACTGCTTAGACTGTGTTCTTTAGGTCTTCTATATCTTTGTAGATTTTCTGCCTAGTTCTATCAGTTTCTGAGAGATCAGTGTTTAAATCCTCAACTATAATTGTGGATTTATCCATTTTTACTTTCAGTTGTATCATTTTTGTAGATACATTTAGGGCTGTTATTCCTTCTGGGTGGATTGACCCTTCTATGATTATATTACGTCCTTCTCTAACACTACGGAGGAGCCTAGTGGGCTACAGTCCACGGGGTCGCAAAGAGTCGGACACGACTGAGCGACTTCACTTTTCTCTAACACTGGTAGTTTTCTTTCCTCTGGAGTCTACTTGATTTGTTATTAACGTAGATATTCCTGCTTTCCTTTGACAAATATTTGCATGAAATATCTTTTCCAATCCTTCTACTTACAGCCAGCCAGTATCATTAAGTTTGAAGTGAGTTTCTTGTAGACAGCACATACTTTGTCATGTTTTATAATCCGATCTGCCAATGTCCTCAAACTAGTGTATTTCTAACACTAATAATTAATCCAATTCTGATATATTAGGACCTAAGTCTGAAATTTCATCTTTTGTTTGTTCTGTTTTTTCACTTCCCTGTTTTCCATTTCCTGCTTTCCTATGGGTTACTTGAGTATTTTTTAGAATTTTTTTATATTTCTGAAGGGTTTCTAAATGTATCTCTCTTCAAGCTTTAGTTGTTCTGGATATTATATCATATACATAATGTACGATAGTCATTTTACCAATCACAGTGATATATAGAAGCTTTACCTGTCTTAACCATCTGTGATCCAGCAGATCCAGCAAAGGGATTAAGAATCCCCAAGGAATCTGACTTTGAAGGTCAGTGGGATCTGAGTAGAGAACTTCCACAGGACTGGGGAAACAGACTCTTGGAGGGCACAACAAACTTG
The DNA here is from genome assembly GCF_019320065.1 of Cervus canadensis. Lineage (NCBI taxonomy): Eukaryota > Metazoa > Chordata > Mammalia > Artiodactyla > Cervidae > Cervus > Cervus canadensis. Next base: position 30,140,211 of record NC_057388.1, on the reverse strand, counting down.
TGCGCACCAGGAAGCAGGAGAAAGGAGCAGGGACCCCACAAGAGACTGAGCCAGACTTGCCTGTGAGTGTCCTGGAGCCTCCGGCAGAGGTGTGGGTTGACAGTGGCCTACTGTGGAGTCAGGGGCACTGACTACAACAGTCATGGGGGCCACAGCATCTTGGCGTAAGTCCTTTTGAAAGAGGTCACCATCATTGCCATTACCCCTAACATAGCTTGGCCTAAGGCCAAGGTACAGGGGGGGAACACAGTCCCACCCATCAGCAGAAAATTGGATTAAAGATTTACTGAGCATGGCCTCCCCAACCAGAACAAGACCCAGTTTCCCCACAGCCAGTCCCTCCCATCAGGAAGCTTCCACAAGCCTCTTATCCTCATCCATCAAAGGGAAGACAGAATGAAAACAACAATCACAGAAAACTAACCAAACTTATCACATGGACCACAGCCTTGTCTAACTCAATGATACTATAAGCCATGCTGTGTAGGGCCACCCAAGATGGATGGGTCATGGTGGAGAGTTCTGACAAAACGTGGTCCAGAAGGGAATGACAAACCACTTCAGTATTCCTGCCTTGAGAACCCCATGAACAGTATGAAAAATGCACAAAGATACAACACTGAAAGATGAACTCCCCAGGTTGGTAGGTGCTCAAAATGCTACTGGAGAAGAGCAGAGAAACAGCCCCAAAAGGAATGAAGAAGCGGAGCCAAAGCATATAGAATGCCCATCTGTGGATATGTCTGGTGGTGGAAGTAAAGTCTGATGCTATAAAGAACAATAATACATAGGAACATGGAATGTTAGGTCCATGAATCAAGCTAAATTGAAAGTAGTCAAATAGGAGATGGCAAGAGTGAACATCGACATTTTAGGAATCAGTGAACTAAATGGACTGGAATGGGTGAATTTAATTCAGATGACCATTATATCTATTACTGTGGGCAAAAATCCCTTAGAAGAAATGGAGTAGCCCCCATAATCAGCAAGCGTCCAAAATGGAGTACTTGGGTGCAATCTCAAAAACGACAGAATTATCTCTGTTCGTTTCCAAGGCAAGCCATTCAATATCACAGTAATCCAAGTCCATGCTCCAACCACTGATGTCAAAGAAGCTGAAGTTGAATGGTTCTATGAAGACCTACAAGACGTTCTAGAACTAACACACACAAAAAAAGTCCTTTTCATCACAGGGGACTGGAATGCAAAAGTAGGAAGTCATGAGATACCTGGAGTAACAAGCAAATTTGGCCTTGGAGTACAGAATGAAGCAGGGCAAAGGCTAACAGAGTTAAGCCAAGAGAACACACTGGTTATAACAAACACACACCATCTTCTAACAACCCAAGAGACGACTCTACACATGGACATCACCAGATTGTCAATACTGAAAACAGACTGATTATATTCTTTGCAGTGAAAGATGGAGAAGTCCTCACAGTCAATAAAAGGGTCCATAATGCAGTACCTGGGTGCAATCCCAAAAATGACAGAATGATCTCGGTTTGTTTCCAAGGCAAACCATTCAGTATCACAGTAATCCAAGTCTATGCTCCAACCACTAATGCAAAAGAAGCTGAAGTTGAATGGTTCTATGCAGAACTACAAGACCTTCTAGAACTAACACCCAAAATAGATGTCCTTTTCATTATAGGGGACTGGACTGCAAAAGGAGGAAGTCAAGAGATACCTGGAGTAACAGGCAAGTGTGGCATTGGAGTACAAAATAAAGCAGAGCAAAGCCTAACAGAGTTTTGCCAAAAGAATCCACTGGACATAGCAAACAGCCTTTTCCAACAACCCAATATACATATACACACTACTGAATATAAAATTGATAATCATGACCTATTGCATAGCACAGGAAACTCTATTCAGTACTCTCTAATGACCTATATGAGAAAAGAATCTAAAATAGAGTGGATATAAGTATAACTGACTCACTTTGCTATGCACCTGAAACATAATATTATAAATCAACTATACACCAATAAAGAATTTTTAAAAGATTAAAAAAAAAAAGTCCCCAAGAAAAAGAAATGCAAAAAGACAAAATGGTTGTCTGAGGAGGCTTAACAAATAGCTGAGAAAAGAAGAGAAGCAAAAGGTAAAGGAGAAAAGGAAAGATATATGCATCTGAATGCAGATTTCCAAAGAATAGCAAGGAGAGATAAGAGAACCGTCCTAAATGAACAAAGCAAAGAAATAGAGGAAAAGAACAGAGTAGAAAAGACTAGAGATCTCTGCAAGAAAATCAGTGATGCCAAGGAAGCATTCCATGAAAAGATGGGCACAACAAAGGAGAGAAACAGCAGGGACCTAACAGAAGCAGAAAATATTACAAACAGGTGGCAAGAATACACAGAATAAATATACAAAAAAGATCTTGACCCAGATAACCATGATGGTGTGATCACTCACCTAGAACCAGATATCTTGGAGTGCGAAGTTAAGCAGGAGTTACGAAGCATCACTACGAAAAGTTAGTGGAGGTGATGGAATTCCAGTTGAGCTATTTCAAATCCTAAAAGATGATGCTGTGAAAATGCTGCACTCAATATGCCACCAAATGTGGAAAACTCAGCAGTGGCCACAGGACTGGAAAAGGTCAGTTTTCATTCCAATCCCAAAGAAAGGCAATGCCAAAGAATGTTCAAACTACCATACAATTGCACTCATTTCACATGCTAACAAAGCAATGCTCAAAATTCTCCAAGTGAGGCTTTAACAGTACATGAACCAAGAACTTCCAGATGTTCAAGCTGGATTCAGAAAAGGCAGAGGAACCAGAGATCAAATTGCCAACATCCGTTGGATCATCGAAAAAGCAAGAGAATTCCAGAAAAACATCTACTTCTGCTTCACTGACTACACTAAAGCCTTTGACTGTATGGATCACAACAAACTGTGGAAAATTCTTCAAGAAATGGGAATACCAAACCACCTTACCTGCCTCCTAAAAAACCTGTCTGCAGGTCACGAAGCAACAGTTAGAACCAGACATAGAACAACAGACTGATCCAAAATTGGGAAAGGAGTACATCAAGGCTGTATACTGTCACCCTGCTTATATAACTTATATGCAGAGTGCATCATGCAAATGCCCGGCTGGATGAAGCACAAGCTGGAATCAAGATTGCTGGGAGAAATATCAATAACCTCAGATATGTAGATGATACCACCTTTATAGCAGAAAGTGAAGAGGAACTAAAAAGCCTCTTGATTAAGGTGAAAGAGGAGAGAAAAAGTTGGCTTAAAAGTCAACATTCAGAAAATTAAGATCATGACATCTGGTCCCATCACTTCATGGCAAATAGAGAAACAATGGAAACAGTGACAAACTTTATTTTCTTGGGCTACAAAATCACTGCAGATGGTGACTGCAGCCATGAAATTAAAAGATGCTTGTTCCTTGGAAGGAAAGCTATGACAAACTTAGACAGCATATTAAAAAGCAGAGACATTACTTTGCTAACAAAGGTCCACAGAGTTCAAGATACCATTTTTCCAGTAGTCAAGTATGGATGTGAGAGTTGGACCACAAAGAAGGCTGAGTGCTGAAGAATTGATGCTTTCAAACTATGGTGTTGGAGAAGACTCTTGAGAGTTCTTTGGACTGCAAGAAGATCAAACCAGTCAATCCTAAAGGAAATCAATCTTGAATACTCACTGGAAGGACTGATGCTGAAGCTGGAACTCCAATAGTTTGGCCAACCTGATGGGCTGACTCATTGGAAAAGATCCTGATGCTGGGAAAGACTGAAGGCAGAAGGAGAAGGAAGCAACAGAGGATGAGATAGTTGGATGGCATCACCAACTCAATGGACATGAGTCTGAGCAAGCTCCAGGAGATGGTGAACAGGGAAGCCTGGCGTGCTGCAGTCCATGGGGTTGCAAAGAATAGGACATAACTGAGCGACTGAATAACAACAATCATCTGTGATGGTTCATTTTGTGTCAATTTGGCTAGGCTATGGTAGGTAGACAAATCTACCAGCCTGGATATTGCTGCAAAAGTATTTTTTAGATGGGATTAGCAAGGCTCAGCAGTAAAGAATCCACCTGCAATGCGGAAGCCACAGGATACTCAGGTTTGATCCCTGGGTCAGGAAGATCCCCTGGAAGGGGGCATGGCAACCCACTCTAGTATTCTTTCTTGAGAATCCCATGGACAAAGGAGCCTGGCAAGCTACAGTCCATAGTGTCGCAAACAGTCAGACATGACTGAGACAACTTAGCACAGCATTTAAACCAGTAGACTTTCAGTAATGTAATTACTCACCAAAATGTGGGTATACTTCATCTAGTAAGCTGAAGACGTTAAGAAAAGACTAAGGTTTCTGGAACAGGAAGAATTTTGTCCCCAGACTGACTGCCTTCAGACTCAGGACCTAAACATCAGTTCTTGCCAGAATTTTCAGCCTGCCCTGAAGATTTTGGACTTTCCAGGCTCCACAACTGTATAAGCAGCGAATTTCCTAAAGTTTATCTCTCCCTCTCCTTGATTTGTTTTATTCAGAATTTGAAAATCTGAATATGCCATCCTTTTACCAACTAGCTCATTTATAAGATACTGCCTTAAATATTTCCTCCACATAAATTTAGAATCACATCAGGCAGTGTTATAATTTTTCCTTCAACTTCAACAATTTTTGCTTCAGTTTAGAAAAATCAAGAAGAAAAAGAACCTAGTGACCTACCCTTATTTTTATGTACTGTGTCTTTCTTTCCTTCCTGATTGTTCCAAGTTTCCTCTATTTTTATCATTTCTTTTCCATTGAAAGAACTTCTTTAGCCACTTCTTAGAACTTTCAAGTCTGCTGGTGACACTCTTTTCCTTCATCTAAGAAACACCTTTGATTTCCCTTAATTCCCAAAGGATATTTTTACTGGGTACAGAATTCTGGATTAAGAGTTCTTTTCTTTAAGCACTTAAAACAAAATATGCCAAAAACCAACACAACATTGTAAAGCAATTATCCTCCAATTAAATATATATATACATATATATGCCACTTATTTCTAGTCTTGATGGTTTCTGATGAGAAATCCACTGTCATTTGAATTGTCTTCTCATTTTAAGTGTTGTTTTTCTCTAGGTGCTTGTCAAACGATTTTTTTTTTTTTTTTTGCCACATCACACAGTTTGTGGGATTGTCCTTGACCAGGGATTGAAGCTAGGCCACCACAGTGGCAGCCCGGAATCCTAAGGTCACCAGGTTAAGGCCAAGTGTTTTTATTCCTAAGTTGCTCTTTTAAGTTTTCAGAAGCTTACTTATAATGTATCTTGGCATGGACTTTTTTGACTAATCATACTTGGGGTTCACTCAGCTTCTTGAATCTGAGGTCTGTGTCTCTTGAAAAATTTGGAAAGTTTTTGGTCTTAATTTTTTTGAACTACTTTTCCAGCTCTGCCCTCATTCTCTTCTTCCACAAAAGTTACATCTTTTGTTATAATCCTACAGGTCCCTAATGTGCTGGAATTTTTTTTTTTAAGTCTATTTTCTCTCTTGTTCAGGTTGGGTAATTACATCATTCTATATTTCAGTTCACTGATTCTAGCCTCTGTTCTCTCCTTTCTACTTTTGAGTCAATCTGCTAACTCATACTTTTCATTTCAGTCATTGTATTTTTCAGTCCAAAAATTTCCATTTAGTTTTTCTTTATATGCTCTATTGACCTCCTAAGACTTTCTGTTTCCCTGTTGAGCCTTTCTGTTCTTTCACTCTGTTCTTTGTCCTCATTAATTCCTCACTAAAGCATTCAATCCTGACTGCTTTAAAATCTTGTTCAGGTAATTCTAACATCAGTCATTGGTTATCTTTTTTCATTCAGTTTAAGATTTCCCTGGTTCTTGGTATGACAACTGATTTTTATTTGTAACCAGGACATTTATATATTTTATGATGAAAGTCTGGATCTTATTTAAACCTCCTACGTTAAGTAGTATTCTCTGATACCACTGTGGCAGGGCAGAGGGGTGTCACCTGGCTACTGCCAGGTGGAGGCAAAAGTCCAGGTTCCCACTTCGCCTCCACTGCCACCTGAAGGTGGTGAGCTCTTTGTCACTGCTGGATGGAGGCAGGAGTTCCAGGCTCCCCCTCCCCACATACTCTTCACTGACATTGTGATGGGGACTGCTCCTTACCACTGGGCAATGGTGGAAGTCTTCACTCTCCACTCCTCTGACATCACCCCCGAGGGAGGGAGCTGAGCACCTCATTACTTTGTAAGGGTAGAAGTTCTAGCTCCCCATGTGGTCTAGGAGGAGTCTGGATGCTCTGTTATAGCCTCCCAAGGGTGGGAGTCTGTGTGCCTCATTTGGCCTTTGATATGTGGGTGGTATAGTGGTAACTTTCTTCTGTGGTGTCTGGCTGGAGGAGAATGGTTTACTGTCCAAAAGTTTTTATCTTGCTAGGCTGCCCCTCTTTGGCTACAGAGTACAGGCTTCTGTTGGGGTTTTGTTTGTTTTGTCTTTGTCTGTGCCTGGTTCTTAATTCTCAGAATAGCATTTAAATATTAACACTAAACTGTTCTCCAATTCTCTGAAAATATTTGGTGGAGTCCATTTTTTAGCAACAACAACAGATGGTAAAACCAAAACTCTTAAAAGAAAGTAAGGTCAGACTTTGGGTGGAAAAGCCTGAGGTGATAAAAGATGTGTTGCTGTACATTCAGGTGTAGGAAACCACAGGTCAACTGCAAATGTTCTCTAACAGTCACTGGGCATCAGAACAATAACCCCAAATTCACTGCTCTGCACAAATCACAGAATCCAAAAAACGTTACATGGGAAGAAACATAAGCTTTTTTTCCTTAGAGAAAACTGAGAATGTTAAGCAATATTCTTAGATATCTTTTTAAGACACCTTACAAAGAAATGATGATATCTTAAAAAGAAAGTACAAGTTACTCCTCAAAATTTACAGACAGTAATCTTAAAGCTGGACTGATCTGTCCATGGCTTTTGCAATAGTAACAATTCATTGTAGACCAACATTTAAAAAAATATATTAGCTTGTGTTTTGTTTGCCAACTGGGAAAATTACATTATATAGCTCAAGGGAAGATCATTCAATAAATATTATTTTGACTGACTAGCCTTTTTATATGGCAGCAACAAGAGGCTAAATGGTTTCTATTAATGACTGAAAGTTCAAGTTCACCAGAACTCACGAAATTCTCATCTTACTGTAATTTATATTGCCATTTCAGATTAGTGGCGCAAGGAAAGAATTCAAATAATGAAGCTGAAATAACTGGCTACCTAGTCTGCAAAAGAGAACCAGCATCTCTCATTGTTTGCACCAGAAATCCCAACTGTATTACAGACGTGTGTGTGAGCTTGGTTGCTCGGTTTTGTCTGACTCTTTGCAACCTCGTGGACTGTAGCCCGCCAGGCTCTTTTATCCATGAATTTTCCAGGCAAGAATACTGGAATGCATTGCCATTTCCTCCTCAAGGGGATCTCCTTGACCCAGGGACTGAACCTGAGTCTCCTACATCTCCTGCACTGGCAAGCAGATTCTTTACCTCTAGCACAACCTGGGAAGCCCATATTACAGACAAAAATGTTAAAAAAAACAAAAAACTGCAGTATATTACAATGTAAGTTTTAGAAAAAAAAATTTAAGCATATAACTAAGCTATAAAAGATGATAGACATGTTTTACCATATAAATTTTTTAAAACAATATACCAAGTTATTAGACAACTGATGAATCAGAGCAAAACCAAATGCTACATATACTGACAGCGTGAATGTCTTTATTAAAAAATCAGTCAAGTAATTTCCCTGCAGAAAAACTGACAAAGGATACAAAATATTCCCTCTTGTATGTATAAGGAATACAAACAGCCAACAAACTAGAAAATCTTTCAACCTCTCCTGTAAACAAAGAAATGCAAAAGCAAACAATTAGATGCCATTCAAAAGTAAACAGAACTGGTGTAGTGTGGAGAAACTGGCACTTCGACAGTAGTGGGAGAATGGAAATAGGAAGGCACACTGGCAGCACAACCCTGGAGGGCAACTTGACACGTGTCTGTTAAATTTAACATGCATACCCTTAGCCGAAAAATTTCATTTTGAGGAAATCCATCCTGCTGAAACAGTCACACCAACATAAAATACCCACACGTGTATTATTCACACGTATATTTCATATACACACACGTATCACAGCACTAAATCCAACATACAAAGTTAGCAACAAATGATCCATTACTACAGAATAAGCAGGGGGAAAAGGAACCTTTTAAAACGAAACAATATTAAGTCACTAAAAAGGATGAAACAGACTATCTGTAATAACATGGAAAGGTATCTATAATCAAGTGAAAACAAGAAAGTTACAAACTAGCATATATAATACAATCCCAGTTTTGTTCAAAATGTGCTGGATGATACGTCTGCAAACTAGAGCTGGTTGGTTATCTGTCTTTGTAAAAAAAGTTTTACTGGAACATAGTCATGCTCATTTACTGAAAAGAAGACCAAATGACCCACAAAGCTGAAAATACTTACAATTTAGCCCTATAAGAAAAAGTCTGCTACTCCCAATATATACCAAATTAATTGACATTCTCTCTCTCTCTGTTCTTTTACTTATCTATGGTGTATATTTCTGTAATATTTGAATGCTTCTATTTTTTATAACCAGAAATAAGTAAAAAAAAATTTCAGATCACTGGTAAATACCATGTGGTCATTAAATGATGCAGGTATATATTCATTGACATTGTACTAGCTCCACCATATATTTTAAAATATAGTTTAAAAGATACCATGTGTATATGAATCTCATTTTGCTCTTAAAACTGAATTGTTATACACAGCTATGCAGCATAGCACAGAACAGCTACCTTTAAAAATATCAGTTATTCTGCTCAAGCAGAGAAACTTTTTTTCAAGTATTTCTCTTGTTTCAAAAGAATTGCTTCTTCACATTTCTATCAGCTTCCTGGGACTAAACAGGATGCAAAACAATGTAACATTTAATCTGCATCTGCCACTAGTACCCCTATCTCAGTTTATACCAATTCCATCTCTAGTCAACATATTTGATTCCCAAGGGCCAATGCAGACTAACCCTCATCACTTCATAAAAATCATCATAAAGAGGAGAATAAAAAACAGTGTCCAGGGCATTCCCAGATAAAAATGGTTAAACTCAATAAAGGCACTTAAACCTTTGCTGACTCTAGATACTCCATCAAAACAGTAAAGGTGATTCTTTTTCACTCTCTTTTTTTTTTATGCACACATGAATGAGGCCAAAGATAACAAGAAAGGAGACAACAGCAACAAAATTCCAGAAGCTGGAAGCAGATGGATGAGACCTGGGGCTTCCCAGGTGGCGTCAGTGGTAAAGAATCTGCCTGCCAATGCAGGAGGCACAAGAGACGCAGGTTCAATCCCTGGGTCACGAAGATCCCCTGGAGAAGGGCATGGCAAACCACTCCAGTATTCTTGCCTGGAGAATTTCATGGACAGAGGAGCCTGGTGGGCTACAGTCCATGGAGTCACAAAAAGTCAGACACAACAGAGCAGGCACCCATGGGGAGGAATGGCTACTTTGTGTCCTGGACAACTGACTTAGCATGCCTGAAAAAGTTGGATCTTGAAACGGAAACCAAAAAACAATTGAAAAAAATAAGAGAAAACAAAGAGCAATTCATTTTTCTCCATAGAAACGCAGTGCAAATGGCCCAGGAGCTGCTCTATCAAGTACTAATGAAAATAGGAGTAAAAAAGGAACCAAAAACCGAAGGACTGGATAAAAACTGATTTATAAAGAAATCTGATTGCTAAATTTTCTCTACCACACCAAACTGGGCAGTGGCCCTTCCACCACTGCAGAAAATCTGAGAGGTATTTTTGGAAGCCAGTAAAACAGCTGAAGACCTGGGCACCACACTGAAAACTGGAGGAGGAAGTGAGAGTTCACAGAGTGAGTACTGAGGCCACTCCTCCCGCCACACCCTTCTCCCCGGCTCAGAGAACAAGTGTCCGCTCCCAGAACACTTGGAGGCATAGATGGCCTGCAAGCGTTGGAAGACACTAGAAGCCCTTCTCTAAGGAGTCTGACCAGCTCAAGAGAAAAGACCTAAACATACTGATATTCAGTTCAGTTTAGTCGCTCAGTCGTGTCCAACTCTTTGCAACCCCATGGACTGCAGCACGCCAGGCTTTCCTGTCCATCACCACCTCCTAAAGCTTACTCAAACTCATGTCCGTAGAGTCGGTGGTACCATCCAACCATCTCATCCTCTGTCATCCCCTTCTCCTTCTGCCTTCAATCTTTCCCAGCATCAGGGTCTTTTCTAATGAGTCAGCTCTTTGCATCAGGTGGCCAAAGTACTGGAGTTTCAGCTTCAGCATCAGTCCTTCCAATGAATATTCAGGACTGATTTCCTTTAGGATGGACTAGTTTGATCTCCTTGCTGTCCAAAGGACTCTCAAGAGTCTTCTCCAACACCACAGTTCAAAAGCATCAATTCTTCGGCACTCAGCTTTCTTTATAGTCCAACTCTCACATCCATACATGACCACTAGAAAAACCATGCTGCTGCTGCTGCTAAGTCACTTCAGTCATGTCCGACTCTGTGCAACCCCATAGACGGCAGCCCACCAGGCTTCTCTGTCCCGGGGATTCTCCTGGCAAGAATATTGGAATGGGTTGCCATTTCCTTCTCCAATGCATGAAAGTGAAAAGTGAAAGTCAAGTCACTCAGTCGTGTCCAACCCTTCGGGACCCCATGGACTGTAGCCTACCAGGCTCCTCTGTCCATGGGATTTTCCAGGCAAGAGTACTGGAATGGGTTGCCGTTTCCTTCTCCAAGGAAAACCATAGCTTTGACTAGATGGACCTTTGTTGGCAAAGTAATGTCTCTTTTCAATATGTTGTCTAGGTTGGTCATAGCTTTTCTTCCAAGGAGCAAGCGTCTTTTAATTTCATGGCTGCAGTCACCATCTGCGGTGATTCTGGAGCCCCCCAAAATAAAGTCTCTCACTGTTTCCATTGTTTCCCCATCTATTTGCCATGAACAGACACTGATACTATAATAAAAAAAACTGGGGCACTTCCCAGGTGGTCCCGTAGTTAGGAACCCACCTCCCAGTACAGGGGATACAGGTTCTAGTCCTGGTCCGGGAGGATTCCACATGCAGCAGCAAGGCAGTTAAGCCTGAGCACCACAACTGCTGAGCCCACGTGACGCGACTACTGAAGCCCAAGCACAGCAACAAAAGACCCAGCACAGCCAAAATTCAGTTCGTTAATTATCTGCTTAAAAGGGAAAGAAAAATTTAGCTGGCCTCTGTCCCAGGATCCTGGGAGGCAGACTCTGAATGCCAGGAAGTTCCTGGCTGATTGTCTTTGTTATTCATGGTGGGCCCAAGGAATTGCACTTGATATTAACATATTATTGAGCAGAGACAGATTAGCCCCAGAGGCATTAGTTTCTGCAAAAACCAACCCGGGTCAATAATGTGTTAAACTGGGACTCTTGGTGCGCCCCTAGATAGTGTGTACCGAGGTGACTCAGAATGGGCGCAAGCCATTCAGAAAGACCCATCTTGTGATGAGAGGGTTAGGGCTTTCCAGTAGGGGAGAGGTGAGGGAGACTGGGAAATTGAGCTCAACCATGTGGCTAATGACTCAATCAATCATACCTCCACAATGAAACATCAGTAAAAACTCTGGACCCCAAAGTTTCGATGGGCTCACCTCACTGGCAATACTCTTAATACTGACACACGCCAACATGCCAGGAGGGCAACATGTTCTGATTTCATAGGGAGAAAACAACAGAAAGTTCGCATCTGGAATCCTCACAGACCTGCCTTGTTTGTCTCTCCCTTTGGCTGATTCTGATTTTCATTCTGCTGTAATAAAACTGTAACAGTAAGTATACTGCTTTCAGTGAGTTCCATGAGCTGATCTCATGCATTATAAGCCTAAGAGGATAGTGGGAACCCTGGAACTTGTAGAGAGCTGGAAAAAAAAGTGGAGATGACCTGGGGACACCCAAACTTACAGCTGGTGTCTGAAGTAAGGGCAGTATTGTGAAGGATTATGCCCTTAACCTGTCAAATTTGGCCGAATTACAGGTAGGTAGTGATCAGAAGTCACTGTAAATATGAAGGATACTCCCAAACAAATGACCCAGTCAGATCATCTGAGTGAACACCACTCAGCAACTCAGCATTTCCCATCAAGGTTTTAGTGTCTCACTCTTTAAGAACACTTCAGAAAAGTTATCACTAATTAACCTTAGGGAAATAACAAAAGCGGAGCTCTTAGCAGTTAAAAATGAAAGAGACAAAATGAAAAATTCCATATAGAACTGAAAATACTGAGGAAAAACTTCAACAAATAAAGCAAAAAGACAGAGGTGGAAACTAGGAAAGCAAATAAAGGGGAATTAGGGGACCAATTCAGAGGGCCCAAATGCTGAATAACAATTGCAAAAAGAAAGAATGAAAACAATGTGCAGGGAAAAATCAAATAAAAAATTTTGGAAAAATATTCCAGAATACAGGATGTAAGTTTCGGGATTTTAAGTGCCCACCGAGGTTCCAGCACATGAATCCATACCCAGGCACATCATCAAGAAATCTCAAGACAACAAGGTTCTACTGCATAGCACAGGGAACTACATTCAACATCCTGTGATAAATCGTAATGGCAAAAAAATGAAAAAGAAAAAACAAACAAACAAACAAACAAAAATTTAAAAAAAAAATGAAAAAGAATATGCATGTGTGTGTATAAAAACAGAATCACTTTACAGAAGATGTAAATCAACTATACTTCAATAAATTTTTAAAAGAAATTTCAAAACAACAAAAATCTTATAAGCACCCAAAAATAAGTCACATATAAAGATTGAAGAACCAGAACAGCATTAGATTCCCAAAAGGACAATGGAAGCTAAGAAAGAAGAAAAAAGAACAAAGCCTTTAAAATCAGAGGGAAACTATTTCTAACCTAATACCAAAACTGTCAGTTAAGCATGAAGATAGAGGGTAGCAACAAAAAAACACTTTTCAGATATGCAAGGACTTTGACCTCCTTTTCTGCCTTTCTGAGAAAATTCCCAATGGGTCTGTTCCCCCAAAATGAGGGCTTAACCAATAAAGGGGAAGTCACAGGATTCTAGGATACAGGAGATCCAACACAACAGAGGGAAAGGGTACCCACGGGATGCTGGTGGAGTGAGATCCTAGAACAGTTCAGTACTGAAGCCTAGAGAGGAAACAGACCAGGCCAGAGCAAATCCAAAGGCTCTAGGAAAGAGTTCACCCAAGAAAAAAGTGGTAAAATACCTAATGTGTCTGAATATACTGAAGGAGATTTAAATAGCCGTGGGGATAGAAAACTAGGCAAAGAAATAAGAATTGATCCTTATAAACTTTATTTCCAGGGGAAAATACAATTGTACAGACAAGGAAAAGTAACCATAATGTATTATATGGCTCAGTAATATTAATAAATGCCACCAACACAGTCATAATAATACAAGCACTGAATACTATTCCAACCAAAATTATGATGGGCCAGGAAGCAAGTGTGTGTGTGTGAAAGTAGCCTAGGGTGGGTGGGATGCAATTTGGAGGAAGAAAGAAAGCTGAACTCTCACCTTGTAGTGAGAAGTAAACAGATAATTTCTGTAAGTGAAAAAGTCAAGAAGTAGCTCATAGAACATGCTATTCAGAGGCATGGATGTAATCACCAAATACACCAGACTAAATAATTTTAAATGGCTGACTCTAAGGAATGGGAAATTTGAGAGCTGTTGGAGGTGGTAAAAACTGCCCTTTCACAATTATAACATGTTTGCTTGTTTAAATACATACATGTATAATTTTAATTCAAAAAATACTGAAATAGTCCACACATTCACATACACACACCGTGATCTAGCTCTTCTCTTTAAGTCTTAAAGGCAAGAGAGAACACGACACATAAAGAACTTAAAACACAGCGGCAAGCGGGATGTGAAAAGGAGAACGGCAACAAGCACACTGGAGACGCTGGCAAAGGCTGCTTCTTAGGAACTCACGGACGCCGTGCAATTGATGAGCTATAGGAATGTGGGACCCCTGGAGGAGGAAACGGCAACCCATTCCAATGCTCTTGCCTGGAGAATCACATGGACAGAGGAGCCTGGCGGGCTACCGTCCATGCGGTTTGCACAGAGTTGGACACAACTGAAGGGACAAAGCAGCAGCAGTAAAGTGGCAATCAGGAAAAACGCAATATGAACTAGGGATGACAACAGTCCTGATTATGCAGGGAAAAGTCATTATATTAGGGATACATAGAGAAATATCTAGCAGTAAAATGCCACAATTTTTATAATTTAAGTATTTTCCAAAAATTGGACAAAGCAAATACTGCAAGATGTTAGAATTGTTAAAACCTAAGTGATGTATTATTTGGATATTTATCAGGTTTCTATTTGTCAGTACATTTGAAATTTTTCATAATAAAAAGTCAAGACAAAATTACTTTGTGAACACCTATGCATGAAGTAGTGAGTTGGATCTCCATGATTATCATTAAATGGGGACAGGATGAAGAGGAGAAAACCGGGAATATTCTATGGTTATCTTACCATATCCTGCCATAGAAGCGCCATTCTCGACATCCATTGTGTTCTTATTTTCCTCTGCTAGGGCTTTAACATATTTTTTGCTTAAATCTAGTATTTGCTCACGTAACTTGACACTGCTTTGATGTCTTGGTCGTTGAAAAATATAGTGCAGTAACATCAATCCCCAAAGGAGTCCAAATACAAGCAAGAGTAAACTCAATTTCTGGGACATAGATTTTCTTGAGATTGTAAAAACCATTTCTGAGGAACCAAACAGACTCAACTGAAAAATGGTACCTAGAGGCAAGTCACCAAGCAATCAAGACGTGAAAGAAAAAAACTCCTCCTCTAATGTATATTCTTCATCTTCAGCAAGGTTGCCTCCAACTCACAATTAACTCTGTAAAATTGAGAAGAAAAAAGGTGATTAGTCTTAACTATATCAGTAATAGAATAGACAATGATAGATTAAAGAAGGGATTCTACAAACAGTTTTCATTTGGAATTGTATTGTCTTCTTTTTTATAATTTTCTCTATCACTAAATAAGCTTCCAGGTCTTTTATCAGCTCTGTTTACACAGCTCTTCAAAAATTTAAACTAGAAATAAACGTCAGTTCATTAGAACTACCTGGAAGAAACGCCACGATGGTCATGAAACTCTTTGAATAACTTCTCATCGTCTGTAACTAAAATGATGAATATATAAGATTTATAGAGATATCAGTCTCTTCAAATACAAGTCACCAACCTAAATGTGTGAAAGTTATTCCTCCTTCTCCTTTAAAAAAAAAAAAGTTGATTCCAAAATGAAAGTCAGAAATAGGAAAGGTGAAACAGACTGGAAGATCAAAATGGCTGACTGAAAAGCAAAACAAAACCCTCAATAAGTATGCCAATATGTCACTAGAAAATACCACTAATGACAACGGATAATCTTAAAAAATAACCAACCTCAGATGAAAAATAAGTCATAATTTCTAAGTTTATACTTTTAAGTTTATGCCAGACATGACAAGCACTAACTCTCTTTTTTTCACATTTCCAAATTTACAATTCTAAACAGGTATGTATTTTTATAATTTGAGGAAAAACTGAAAGTTATACTTCAGTTTTTTAAAAGAGACAAAGTAATAACAATCAAGGAATCATAAACATCTTAACAGTAATAATGTGCCCAAAGGGTCCAGTGAAGAAAACTCTTCAATTATGTCTAATGGGATAAAATTCTTCAGGGAGAAATATATCTAGAGTCCAAAAAATGCATTGTACAGCTTAATGAAAATAATCCCTAAGAACTTTTTAACTTTCTAAAGTAGTATGGGCAAATAAAACACACTAATTCTAACCTATTTAACTGAAGTAATAAAATCTAGTTTGAGGACAGTAAGACTAGAAGTAAATATAGTATCAAGGAAAGTAAAGCATTCAATCACTCTCAACACATATTTATGAGCCAGCATATATGCTAAGCAGCAGGAAAATCCTGTTTTGCCCTAGGAATTTGATTTCTAACATAGGTGCTTTCAAACCTTTTTGAAAATAAATTAAGAAAGTATTTACTCAATGATCTTATGCAAAATATCAAAATACAAAACACATATAATCAAAGTTTTTCTAGCAAATGCATGTGTGCTGAGGTATGCTTAAGGGGGAGATCTATTGCCCTGCCAATTTTGGTTCAGGAAATTCCCATTCTTACTTTACTCCACCCTGCCACCCAGTCCCTGACACACGTCCAGTAAATTCTGGAGCTCCAAGGTTTGAAGGACACCCATCTACTCTTACTGAAGTATATTCATCTTTCCAAACCTCACTACAACCATGACTACACCACCAACTAGGTATGTTAATTACTATGTAAAGCAATTAAAAATTAAAGAATTAACTCATTTTCTAATTTTCTTCTGCTTTTTTCTTCAGTTACCATGCATACAACAAACTCCTTCAGAGTTCACTGAAACAATATCATTAATATCAATATTGGATTACTAAATTTTGTTTAATGAAGTAAGGTAAACATCACCTAATATTTTGTTCTACAAAGATTTTTACGTTTAAGTTCAGAAAACAGAAATTCTGGGTTCCCAAGCAAAATTTAAAAACATTCTTTCATATGTGTAAACCTTCCTTCATACATCTTTACAGGTGCTTATGTCTTTTCAAGTTTGACCTGAGTGCTAGATTATCCAACCCAGTACCCAGTGGAAAAATCAACTGGGAATCTGTCCGGAAGCAGTCACAACAGGGTTCTAAAGGTGGCATGCCCACAAAGCCAGAAAAGTGACATTACCAGAGAACTGAGAACACAGGCCTGAAGGTATTTTGGCAGGTGAAGGTTAAAATGAGAGCCTAGAAAGCTCTAGGCTACTATGCCTGTCCAAGGCCACAAGGGAAGAGACTCAAAACCAGAAGCAAGAGGATATATACTTCAGTTAAATAACAGCAACAATCATTACTACACTTACTTACTTCATAACTATATTCTACTCTAATCTCCTTACATAAATTAGCTTATTTAATCTTCACAATATCCCATACTAATAATATTCTAACTTAAACAGATGAAAAAACTGAAGCAAACAAACGTTAAATAAGTTGCCCAGTTCAAGAGGGTGAGGACATATGTATACCTATGGCCAATTCATGTTGATGTATGGCAGAAACCAACACAATATTATAAAGCAATTATCCTTCAATTAAAAATAAGTAATTTTTTTTATAGAGAGATATATCCTACATTAAAAAAAAAAAGTTACCCAAGATCAAACAACTAGATAGTGGGAGAGAGAGGATTCAAAGCTCAGGCTCTTAACCACCGCCCTCTTTTACAGCAATGGCATTAAAAGAGCAGCAGCAGCAACCACTGTGGTTAACAAGTACTGAATCCTTATCACTGGTCCAGACCGAAATAAACACTTCACAAAGGTTACTTCATTTAAGATTTACATAACCTCAAAAAAAATGTTGTTGTTCCCACTTCAAAGATGACTAAAGTAAGGCTTCACGAGGTTAGGCTGCCAAGATTTTTTAATACCCAGGACCACTCACTTCACTCGCCCGAACTTTGACGAGGATCACCAAGTCCACAAATTCAGAATCTACATCTCCATTCAGGGTCTCTTCTTTTCCTTAAAAGGGTCCTTAAACCCAGCCGTATTAGAACTTCTAGGTTTTATGAAACTCCACAAAAGTGACAAAACTTCACAAAAGTGACAAATCCCCAAACTGTAAATGGCATTAGGCAGAGAACAGGAGGTTCATGGGTAAGGAAGCCAGAATGACAAGTGAAGGAGAATAGTTAAACACAGGGGGCCTAACCCATAAGAGGTAAAATCCCTCCAAGGAGGTACAAGCTTAAGGATGAGAGGCTGGGGAGTTCTCTGGTGGCCTGGTGGAGGTTAGGATTCTTGGTTTTTCATTGCCATGGCCCAGATTCAATCCCTAGTCAGGGAACTGAGATCCCACAAGATGCGCAGTGCAGCCAAATAAATAAATAATTTTTTTTAAAAAAAGGAATGTCAGACTGCTCACTATCATGAACACAAACTCTGCTTAAAGGCAGTACCAACACCAGACAGAGAGAAAACCCTGGGAGACGAGGCAGAAGCACGGCTGAGGAGGGTATGTCCCCAGAGTCATAAACCCCAGGGAACAAGGAAGCCGAGTTTCTCAGTTTGAGGGACCCAAAAAGCTGCAAACATTAAATAAAGAACCCCGCTTTTGGCTCTATACTGTGTATGACCCGACTGTATCACAAATTCAGAAAAGAGGGCTTTCATGAAAGGTCTCCGTAGCTTTGATTCTACATGGAATGTGTCTACTCACCATTGCCTACAGCAAAATTAAAGCAGACCGTCTCAGAAGGAAGTCAGGGAAATTTCATAGCAACTCAGCAGTGCGAAATTTATACACTGTGTAACTTGCTTGTGTTTCTTACATGGTTTTCTATAGAGATAAGAAGTTTTACTATGAAAAGGGTTTGTCTCTGGGAATAGCATAGAGGTCATAAGTTGGGAGCAATTAATCCCTCAAGACATGAGAGAACTACAAAAGGACACCAAGGAATAAATGAGTGTGGAAGACACCTAGAGCCTTCTCTAAGCTGAAATGATGGCCCAGAGCCAGCTTCTGCCTGACAAAGAGCTGAACAACTCAACAGTCCATGAGGATTCTCCACAGTGACCCAAGAAGACCTAAAACCTGTTATCTGAGGGCTCATTTCCACAAGCTACTCCAAGCAAGCCCAGCAGAGGTGACTAAAATACCAAAAAGGATACTGCTTTTGGTCTCTTCTGAGGGAATGCTTCACATTAAAACCACCTGGAAATTTTTCTTTTTTTTTTTATCCCAGTGCTGGGGAGCCTGGAGGAAAACCAGAATCCTAGCCACCAGACCACCTATGGCTAGAGGCCAGAAGCTACGTCTCCCTGGAACTTTGCTCCCAGTGAAAAATACATTTATCACAGAGGCAGAAACTATACGTGCAGGTACTAGAGACACAGCAGACCACGTGGGCGAGCACACGGGGCAGCAGTTTGTTCAGCTAAGGCAGAAGCAAGGCCGCGATGTACACCCAGAGAGAAGGGTAAGGCACCCCCTAGTGAGGAGCACTCCACAAGGAGGCGGTTAAGTCATTTACATACCTCAGTTCTTCCCGATCTTTGTCTTCCTTCAGGCCAATTATTTGTTTTTTTTTCTCCACACCTGACCTACCCTGGGACCCTCCCCTTGGTGCCCACACACCCCCCAGCCAATATGCATCTCCAAGTGAAGGCTTTGAGGAGGAGCAATACTCTTCATGGCCTGGCGTTATCCCCTGACTTTTGACCCACCCACAAGTGGCCTTTCTGCGAATGTGTAGCATCTCCCTTGTCCCAAAAGAGGGGGGAGTAGAGATTCCTTAATCCTTTACTCAAATAGGGTTTTGCCCCTCTTTGTCCTTGCCATGACTATTACCTTAAGGTGTTTACAAGAGACAAAGACTGGCTATTTACCTTGTTTCTGCTGTTACTTCCATTTTGGAGAGCAAACAGGAAGCTGACTGTAAATTCCTCAACTGCAGCCCATCTAACTCTTGTCTCAGGAAATGCTAGCAGTTCTAAGTATCATGCCTGAAACCCACTTTTTCGTGCCCCATGAAATGCAAACAGGAGGACAGTTGTAAATGTCTAACCTGGAGCCCTTCTATCTCCTGACCCATTTCTGTGCAATGTTCAAAGTTGCAAATGGCAGAGAACTTGAACACTGAACTCCTCAATTTTTCTTTGTCCTTCAAGTACCGGTTCAGCTCCTGAAAGGCCACCTAGATCAGGACAGAGACAATAATTAGAAACCTAAAAGGCCTACACTGTCACTGAGGACTTATGGCTACAATCCAGCGTAGTATTCTTCCTCCACCAAAACAGTCTGAAATATAAAAACTTTTAAGTCTTAACTTCTAGGCCCACTATATTAATTTCCCACTAATTACTTTAAAAAGTAAAATGTCAAACATGTCCCAAGAAACAACTAGAGTTTTTAAAGGCAAAAATAAAATCATTATTGAAACCGAGCAGGACCCAGTGGGGACCTCCTGGATACAAGTGCTTTCTGTGTCCCCTGGTCTTTATTTTTGGGAAACAAACTTCATTCAGCCCCCTAGACCTTTCCTGAGTTCCAAAGGATAGGTTCAAATAATTGCCAGTCAGCAAAGTAAGGGAATGCAGAAACAAAAGAGAAAGAGTCAAGAAACAACAGTGCAGTGATAGGGACACTTCCCCAGTGGTCCAAGTGGTTAACACGCCTCACTTCTGCAGGGGGTCTGCAGGGGGCATGGGTTCAATCCCTGGTTGGGGAACTAAGATCCCACACGCCACATGTGAGGCCAAAAAAATAAAATAAAATAAAGAAACAATAGTACAGTGATGAGGCATGGTCCTGGTTCCTCCCCAAAGAATATACATAACACACCTTTGAGTTGTTCTGCAGGAAAAATCCCCATACAGGTGGGAGATGGTAACTTCAGGCTGAGCACAAGATGACCCTGTTACCTCACCACCAACCAGTCAGAAGAAAGTCACACACCATACAGCCCTCACCCCAAATTTTGTCTATAAAAGCTTCCTCCAGAAAATGGACTTTTTGAGCATTATCTGTCCCAAAGAACTGATACCATTCAGGGCCCCACAGGCCTCTGTGTCCCCCATTTCTTTGATTATAAGAAACAACCTTCATTCAGCCTCCATGACCTTCCCTGAGTTCCAATGGGACAGATACAAGCAGATGTTAATTAGGGAAGGGAGAGCACAAGAGACCAGGGAGAAACAGTCAAGAGCAGCTTTGGGGCAAGGTCCTGTTTCCCCATCTAAGGATACACACAACAATGTCTTTAAGCTGTGGTATGCTTCCCACAAGCAAGCAGACCCCAGACCAGCTGGACCTAAAGTTTGATGATGCTGACTCCTACCTACCTCACCACCAACCCTTCAGAAGAATATCCACAGAATGACCATACCCTCCTTAAACATTTACTATAAAACTTATTATCTTCCCCAAGTGAGGATACACTGTTTCGAGGGCAGGAGCCCACTGTCTCCCCGCCTTTGCCTGGCAAAGCACTAAAGCTATCCTTTTCTACTTTACCAAAAACTCTGTCTCTGAGGTTTGATTTGGCACCAGTGTACAAAGAAGCTGAGCTACCAGCATCACAACTTGTATGGCACCTTACAATAAACACTGTACCTTCCTTCCCAGCAACCCAGTGTCAGCAGATTAGCTTGGCTTTACTGCATGCGGGCGAATCAAAGTTTTGGTTCAGTAACATATTAGCTTCATCAATCATTATTTTGACCTAAGAGAGACAGACTTTGAATATTTTTAGGATTCCCAGAGGAAAGTTCTCACCCAATTGCAGAAATTACAAAAGGAATTACACACCATATGGCCCAAAAGTAGAAAAATTAAGGAGAGGAGACACACTTAAAATGAAGTATCTGTAAAGTACTAGACCTGAAGAAGGGCAACAGAGTATGCTCCAAGTACCATCATCTCCAACTAAATCACTGCCGCTACTTTTCAAGGGATTTCCTAGATTCCTCTCCAACCCCACTTCAAGCCATTGTCCTCAGAGCAAAACAAGCCATGATCTGAATAGTCACAATTTTAATTTCTTCCTCCAAAGGAAATATGCAAATTGTGAATAAGCACATGAAAAGGTACTCAAATTACTAATTTTTACAGAAAAGCAAATTCGAACCACAATGGAATACCACGTGACACCATCAGGATGGCTACGAAGGGCATCAGAACATGTCACCCCCAAATATCCATTTTGGTATAAGGATTATTTTGAGCCAAAGATAACTGAGAAACAGCAGATGCAGTAAGACCTCCCTGATCTCCCCCTTTCTACCTGAAAGCAAAACATGAATTACTTATGAGAAAGGTGAGAGAGAACACTCTATCACAGGAGACAGGGCACTGATGCTGAGACAAATCTGTACAAACACGCCTTACTAAAACAAATCTTATCTTTCATTAGTTTCCCCCATTTATTTACCTTCCCACAATTTACTGACTCCAGAAGCTCAATCTCCTTTGTCTTATCACACTTCCATAATTTATGACTTTTTGTTTAAATGGTATATACGCTCTCAGCAGTAACTGCTTCTTTTATTTCTTAAGTTCATTTCTGTGATGTGCACCATTTGTATATGAAACAACCTTTCTCTCCTGTTAATTGATCTTTTGTCAGTTTAGTTTGCACAGTCCTGAGCAATGAACCTAAGAAGGTAGATGAAAATGTTTTTTTCTTCTACAGAAATTATTAAAAAACAAAAACAAAACTGTTCGTAGAGTTGCAGAGAAATTGAAACCCAATACAAAATGGTGCAGGTGCTGTGGAAAGCAGTATTGGCAGTTCCTAAAAAAATTAAACAATTTGACCCAGCTATTCCACTTCTGGGTATAATTACAAAAGAACTGAAAGTGTTATGGAACACAAGCACATGAGACCAATGCATAGTAAGGTCAAACCAAAATGTGGGAGTTTGGAGCAGAGAAAGGTTTATTACAGGGTCAACCAAGGAGAACAGGTGGCTCATGCTCAAAAACCTCGAAGTCCTTGATGGTTTTCAGGGATAAATTTTCATCGGCAAAATCTGGAATGAGGGCTGTACGGTATGTGACTCTCTTCTGACTGGTTGGTGATGAGGTTAACAGGGCGGTATTCCAGGAATCTTGTGCTCAGCTGAAGTTAACCATCCTTACCTGTGTGGGAATCTTAGTTCCTTCAGAAAAACTTGAAGATATTATATATATATTCCTTGAGGAGGAACCACAATACTACTTTAATTGCTGCAATATAGTTTCTTGATGCTTCTCCTTTGTTTCTGCATACCCTTACATGCCTGATTAGCAACTATTTGCATCTGCCCTTTGAAATTCAGGGAGGTCTAGGAGGCTGAAGACTTCATCCTGCAAGAAAGAAATGGGGGGCTGGGAAGGGCTTCTGTGCCAGGTGGTCCCTGCTGGGTCCTGCTTGGTTTCAAAAGCAGAGACTCAAAGAGGAACTTGTATGGCCATGTTCACTGCAGCACTGTGAGGTGGAAACAACAGGTGAACGCTTTGTTTAATGTGGTATATTCATACAATGAAATATTCAGTGATAAAGGAGAATAAAATTCTGATACATGCTACAATATGGATGAACCTTAAAGGCATTATGCTAAGTTAAAGAAGCTAATACAAAGAGACAAATACTATATGATGCCACTTGTATAGGTACCTAGAAGAGTTAGTCAGAGATAGAATGTAGAATGCTAGTTACCAGAGGCTAGTGGAAGGAGAGAATGGAGAGTTATGATTTAGAGTACAGAGTTTTAGAAATACTCTGGGATGAAGAAAAACTTCTGGAAATGTAAGGCAGTGATGATAAGGAAGGTGGTAGATTAACTCCTGGGCTAACACAGAGCTAACATATGATCCTGCAATCCCACTCTGGGGCATACATCCAGAGAAAACCGCAATTCAAAAAGATACATGCACCCAAATGTACACTGCCACAGTATTTACAACAGCCAGGACATGGAAGCAACCTAAATGTCCACTGATGGATGAATGGATAAAGAAGACGTGGTACATACGTAGAATGGAATATTACTCAGTCACAAAAAAAGAATGAAATAATGTCACTTGCAGAGACATGGATGGACCCAGAGATTGTCATACTGAGTGAAGTCAAACAAAGAAAGACAAATATCATGCGATATCACTTATATGCGTAATCTTAAAAAATGGTACAAATGAACTTATCTACAACACAAGAAAGACGTAGGAAACAAACTTAACAGTTACCAAAAAAAAAAACCTCATCAATGGTTTCCCACTGTACTTGGAATAAAATTAAAACTATTTATTGAAACCAAATAGGACCCAGTGGAGCCCTCCTAGGTACAAATGCCTTTCTGTGCCCCCTGTTTCTTGTTTGTAAAGAGAAGGCTTCAGCAGGTTCAAACAGATACTAATCACAGAAGGGAGAGAATGCAGAAACAAAGGAGAAGCCGTCAAGGTAGAACAGTGATGAGCGCACAATTCCTGGAGTTCAGGGTTTCTGAGCAGGAGCTGCCCATTCTCCTCTCATGCTTGTTGCAATAAACCTTCCCTTGCTCCAAACTCCCATTCTGGCCTCTCTGGCCTCCCTGTGCATGAGGCACACAAACTTATGTTTGGCAACATGGCCACAGTCCAGAAGGTTCTGCATATCTGACTTCACCATTATCTCTGTCTGTCCTAATCTCACACCGCTTTCCCCTTGCTCACTGTACTACAGTCAAGCTAGGCAAAACACACCAAATCCTTTCTGAACTCAGGGTCAACACAACTGCTATTCCCTTGCTTGAAATGCTCTCCCCATGGCTTATTCCTTTTCCTCCTTTAGTATTCCTTCTTTACTCAAATGTCACCTCTTCAAAAAGTAGCACTCCCACTTCTACCCCACCTCCAGTCTCAAGGTACTCTATCAATCTCCATATGAAATTACATACAGTATGATCCACACTCAGTATCTGCAGGAGTTGGTTCCAGGGCCCTCAATGGATACCAAAATCCACAGATGCTCAAGTCCTTCATATAAAGTGGTACATTATTTGCATATTACCTATGCACATCTTCCTGTATACTTTAAATAATTTCTAGATTACTAATAATATCTAATACAAATGTAAATACTATATGTTAGTCACGTCTGATTCTTTGTGACCCCATGGACTGCAGCCTGCCAGGCTCTTCTGTCCATGGAATTCTCCAGGCAAGAATACTGGAATGAGTTGCCATGCCCTCCTCCAGAGGATCTTCCCAACCCAGGGATCAAAACCGGGCCCCTTGCATTGCAGGCAGATTCTTTACAGTCTGAGCCACCAGGAAGTAAATGTGATATAAACAGTAGCAAATTCAAGTTTTACTTTTTGGAACTTTCTGGAATTTTTTTTCAGTATTTTCAATCCACAGTTGAAGCCACAGATGCAGAATCTGCAGATACAAAGGGCTGCCTATATTCTATCTTTAAAACCTTAACCAAGTTATTTTATCTTCCTAAACCCTAAAGTCTCACTTACATCATGGAGACAACAGTACCTACCTAACACTGGTGAGAATAAATGACACCTTATACCACTAACATCAATAAATATTAACATTTATTAGTAGTATCAGGTACTTACGCAGCAATATCAGTTAGCAATTTGAGTAACTTGTTAACACAGGGGATGTTTTACTAGACGACTTCCCAGGTGGCGCTAGTGGTAAAGAAACTGCCTGCCAATGCAGGGCACAGAAGAGATGCAGGTTCGATCTCTGGGTCAAGGATATCCGCTAGAGGAGGAAATGGCAACCCACTCCAGTGTTCTTGCCTGGAAAATCCCATGAACAGAGGAGTCTGGCGGGCTACAGTCCAAGGGGTCACAAAAGAGTCGGACACGACTGAGCGACCAAACAACGATTAAGATGACTTAATAGCATGTCACTGATGAGAACAGTTTCCCTTTATGGCCTAAAGTGAGACTAGAGTATCTGTTTAAATGCTACCTGTATGAGAAGGGTCTTAAAACCTCATAACCTTACTCTAGTCCACTTTCAACTCCTTCTCTCACATCTCACAGCACATTACTTTATACCAACTGAGGCTTGTCTCTTTAAGTCCCACGTCTCTTAAGAGCAAGAGTAACATGCCCTACACTGCAGCCATAACTTCCACAGAGCCTGAAAGACAATCAGCAGAAATGCTATTTACTTTAAGCACACCCTGAACCTAACCCCATCATCTCCCCTGAGCACCAAAGTGACCTCCCAGTAATATTTCTGAGGGGCAAAGGTGCAGAGGAGAAGAGAATTTCAAGATAAAATTACAGTCAGTTGAGTTCCACATCCACAGATTCAACCAACTGCAGATAGAAAATATATAATGAAAAGGAAACAAAAAAAAAAAATATTTAATGAAAAGATATTCCAGAAAGTTCCAAAAAGCAAAACTTGAATTTGCCACACACTGGCAACAATTTACACAGCATTTACATTGTATTAGGTATTACAAACAATTGAGAGATGGTTTAAAGTATACAGGACAATGTGTGTAGGTTATTTGCAAATAACATGCCATCTTATTAATATATAAGGGATTTAAGCATCCCAAAGATTTTGGCATCCATGGTCACAGGGCGGTAAAGGTACAGGTGGACCTGGAACCAATGCCCTGCAGATACCGAGAGACGACTGTATTTTCAATTACCTGGGCAGAAATCTGATTTAATCTTCTCACATTTCAGATGTAGGAACTAAAGCTCAGCGATGTTAAGTGTCTTGCCTAAGATCAGTTAGGCAATCAGTTAGCAGCAGAAACTGTGTTGGCCCTGAACACAGGTCCTGACTCACTATTTAGGTTTTTCTCTATACCACACTACCTTCCCTACCTCCAGGAGAAAAGACTGTTTGTAAGTACCGAATGAACTATAATATTAAGTGAACTCTGTTCTTTTTTGCTTTAAAGGAATGTAACAAGAAAACAGTAATGGCAGTTTAGGTCAATGATACTAAAAATTCTGAAAATATATAGTTTGGACTATTCTTTAAACTATCTGGTTGGCATATTAAAGTTTCAAATATGTTGATTCACAGAAATCAAAGTATTACAAAGTTGCTATAGGAAGAACTTAAGAAATCAGATCTTTATTTTTTTTAACATAAGCAAAAGAACTAGAAAAAATATATAAGGTCTTCTGGATGTAGGTATCTTCACCATGATCAGCAAATACAATGATAAGAACACATTTCCAGAAAAAATGATGGGGGGGGCGGGTAGGGATGACGCAGAAAGAACCATATTCAAACACAACCTTTACTACATACAGTTTCATTTAAGCCTGAAAGACTTTGGTTTATTCATTCATTTGCTCACTTATTCATTCACAATATTTATTAAAGCACCTACTATGTGCCAAGAACAGGAGATGTGAAAGGAAACAAGCCAGGATTCCTGCTCTTCTAAAGATTACGCTTTAGTAGAAGTCAGATGGTAACAAGCAAACAGAAACAAGCTAATTTCAGCTTGCAAGAAACTGCTACAAATAAAATAATCAGAGAGATTGAGAAAAAATGAGAATCTGGAGGAGCCAAATGAGCCATGAGGTCAAGGAAGGCCCTCTAAAGAGGTCTGATCTGAGAAAGAAATGAAAGTATGAAGTCTGGCTCCAATTTTTTTCTAACCAAAACCTTGAGAATTCTAACCAGAATCTTGGGAGGAGACAGTAAATTCCTTATTTCTGTTCTCTTCAGTACAAACATATGAGAACGAAAGGGATCCCAGTCCCCACACGGAATGGCCTGGTTTGGAGAAATTGTCCAAAATGAACAAAAGGAGACCCACAAGCAGAGAAAGTTCTGCACTCCCTTTTCTCATGAGAACGGCAGGTCCGCTGCTGGGCAACGTACGAGCAGTCGTGATCTGACATGGTGGTCTGTACACAGGAAAACATTAGAAAAGGGCAGTGGTAAGGAGGAGGAGAAGTAAAGTCTATCTGGCAATGTGATGGCATGTTAATTTGTAACTGCTGTCAAGCATTTTAAATACAACTTTTCAAACTCCAAAATATTGCTCATTACAAAACACAAAAGTAGAAAAACAAAGAACATGGGGAAATTTTGTCTTAATTTATATATTTACTGTATTACAGACCTTAATGGATTCACTTCAATTCACAAGATTTACATATGAACAAAGATTTTTCAAAGTTCTTGCCAAACAGCAAACATGCAAGTAACTACATATCTAAGCTATTTTTCAGTGGTTTCCCCCAGCCAAAGACCTAAAGACGAATGTATTACTCCAAAATTATTACTAGGGAAAAGTAAAGATAGAGGATCAGTGAATATTTAAGCTAGAAGATCCTCATTTTAAAGACAAGGAGGGACTTCCCTGGTGGTCCAGTGGCTAACACTCTGTGCTCCCAATGCAGGGAACCTGGGTTCGATCCCTGGTCAGGGAACTAGATCCCACAAGCTGCAATTAAGAGACTACATGCTGCAACTAAAGAGGCCATGTGCCACAACTAAGAGACGGTGCACTCATATAAAGAAATAAATATCTTTTAATAAATAAATAAAGATAAGGAAAGGGAAGCATCAGGAGGATTAATGACTACCCAATATCAAACAAATGGGGAAATTAAGCATCTAAACTCTCAGCCCAGGACTCCAGAGTTTTTTCAAAAGCAAGGAACAAGAATCTACTTTTCAACTAGCCCTTTTAAACAAGATGAAATAGAGAACACTTCCCTGGTGCTCCAGTGGCTAAGAATCTGCCAATCAATGCAGGGGACATGAGTTCGATCCCTAGCCCAGAAAGATCCCACATGCCAAGGAGCAACTAATACCATACACCACAACTACTGAGTCCATGCTCTAGAGCCCAAGAGCCACAACTACTGAAGCCCAGCGACCCCTAGAGCCTGCGCTCCACAAGAGAAGCCAGCACACCACAGCTAGAGAGTAGCCCCTCCCACAACTAGAGAAAGCCCGCACACAACCACCAAGATCTAACATAGCCAAAAATATATAAATGAAATAGAAATTATCAGAGTAGACTGTACAGTATATAGACTTTATTTTGTAAAACTTTTTTCAGCTTTATATACACTTATATATATTTTTCATACACACGCCCACAGAGTTATATATCCCTGGAGTCTGTAGGTTAAAAGGTCCCTTTCTATGGGCTGCAGTCCAAAATGTTAAAAACACTGCATTTCACACTGCTGATCTTGAAATATTTCCTTGTATTTTTATGCAAACATTGCAATAGCAAGACTAAAAACTTCAATGGATGGCCAATCCTACCTTGGAAATCTCTCCTTCAAGTCCCATTTTTGCATTCATTCAGGGCTCTGCTTTTGTGCCGTTATGAATATATAACTGAAATAACTATTGACAGCAACAGCAGCAACTAACAAGCACAGAAGCTCTCATTCAGCCAAAGGTGCTACAAGAATCACTGCCTGTTGGTCTCCTACGGAATTTACAGCTGGAAAAGCAGATCTTTATTACAAAAAGACACAGTATATTCTCACTAGAGCTCAGAGGTTCAGACAGCTCTCTCCAAAAAAAGAATTAAGTATGCCACAGACTTGCCTTTGAATGTAATTTCAGAAGAAAGGCTCATTCCTAAAATATTTTCTAGTTTCTCTACATAATATTGCCTGAGGCTAACAACTAGGGAAAAAATTTAACATAGGACACAGCCACCCACTACTAATTTGATCTAAGATTTAAAATGTGAACTGCCTTGGGAGAAGCTACGCTATAATTCCAGCTAAGACACAGAAATATCACATCTCAAGATCTAAGATCATTTTTAGATGGCATATTGGGGAGAGGCAAACGACGACGACAACACTGGAGAGAACAAAGACAGATAAAAGGCAACGGGTAAAATAAGTGAGGGTGGCGAGGAGAATGTTAGAGCAAAGGGGAAACTATTCAAGCACTACACACAGTAAAAGTGTAATCCAAAATACATCACGCCCTACTAGATATTTCAGGCACAAAGCCTGACCTGCCCACCACCTCAGCCAATCATGGTTTGTGCCACATGACCCCATCTCCCCTTCCACAGCTGACCAGACCAGGACTGGCCACCTTTGCCTGAAACTTCGCACAAAAAGGCCCCTAAAAAAAAAAAAAAAAAAAAAACAAGCTGTTGGGAGTAAAAATAATAAATAAATAAATAAATAATATAAATAATAAATATCACAGAAAAGAAACAACGAGGTCGAATTAGGGGGACTGACACACCCAAGTTATACTGTTATTTAGTTGCTAAATCCTGTCCCCACTCTTCTGTACCTCCATGGACTGTAGCTTGCAGGCTACTCTGTCCATGGGATCCCAAGTTATATAAAAGCAGGCATATCAGATAAAGAGACTGCGACTAAAGGAAAGAGGTACAGAGTACGGAGGAAGAAAACTAACCATGTCAAAAATGCAGAGAAAACATGTGCAGCTCCTGAAAAAGGGAGGAAAAGAGATTCTTGTTTATGGCAGCTTTCTATTCTTTCATATGTACCCATTCCCCAAGGTGGGGGAAAAAGTACCCTAAGACACAAATAAATTATTAAAAGGGTTTACATCATTTTTTTCCCACATTAAAAAAGAACTTATCACTGAAAAGTCTGAGTTAGAAGAGCCCCTGGAATCAGACCAATTCTCTATTTGAAAGATGAGGAAGTTGAGAACCACAAAGGAAACTAAGGTTATACAGTGTGACAGACCCAGGACAAGAATCAAGGTCTCCTATTTCCACAGTCATTATTCTGTCCTTTACACAGCACTAAATGTCATCACCAACAGAGAAACATTTTCTCCTAAAAATGAGTATTTCTGTCACACATTTCTAAATGAATCAGAAATCTTTATGTGCACTATGCCATCTCCCACAGTTTAAATACGTTGTTCACGTATTTACTCTCTGGTTCTCTGATATCCTGATGAAATACATTCAGTAGACTACTCTTTTTCTTAAGTAATTTTTTTTCATGCATGTGTCACTCAAGACATTACACAAAGTTCACCTTGCTCCACTGGCTTTCCCCCCACCATAATCAAACATTCAAAAACAGCTTAATGTAGAGAACTTATTTCAGACTGCACAGTATTTGAACTAAAAGTAGTACAGAACACACATTTTAAATGAAAACAATTTCAACAAAGGACCATAAAGATTTCCATGAGGAAAAACTCAACACCTATGTAAGTAAAATTCAGGAGAAAATAGTGCAAGAACAATCATAACTAAAGAAGGACTAATGTGAAATGCTTCAAGTCATTTCTTATAAAATGTATCGCCATCATTGGATTTATCCTGAGAACAAACACTACAACTTGGAAACAAAAAGCCCAAAAGTGAAAATTACTAAACAGTAGGAAAGTACAGGGAGAAGGCAATGGCACCCCACTCCAGTACTCTTGCCTAGAAAATCCCATGGACGGAAGAGCCTGGTAGGCTGCAGTCCATGGGGTCGCTAGGAGTCGGACACGACCTGAGCGACTTCACTTTCCCTTTTTACTTTCATGCATTGGAGAAGGAAATGGCAACCCACTCCAGTGTTCTTGCCTGGAGAATCCCAGGGACAGCAGAGCCTGGTGGGCTGCCGTCTATGGGGTCGCAGTGTCGGACACGACTGAAGTGACTTAGCAACAGCAGAAAAGTACAAAGGGCGAGGGGGGCGGGTGGGAAGCTGGCATAAGGTAAAGATGGTGAAGCCCCAGGTTAAGAACTGCAGAACACCTAGATGCTTATTCTGTCAAAACACTTAAGCTCCTCCAAGAATCCCCTACAGAACACAGCTGGGGATGGGGGTGGGGTGAGTAAGTCCTCATATCTAAAGCCGACCCACAAAAAGCAGAGTCATCAATTTTCCAAGAATGTCCTCAGCCATCTTAAAACGGCGGAAATTGAAAACACAGCACATTTTAAAGAATCCTTTACTTACGTTTAAGGTGAACAAGATACATGAAGTGAAGAATATACAACCCAGAGTGCCAATGATTAAACAAGGAAAAACACAAAACTCACCAATCTAGGGGCCACTTCAGTATAGCTAATGTATCACACTCAAAGAATTTTTCCAAGTGAAGAATTTGTGGCGTTGTAAGCATATTATTTCTTATTCTAGCAACTTAGAGATGTGTACTGTTACGGCCATTTGATTGGTGAGAAAATGCAGGCTTAGAGCCTTAATTAACCAAGGTCACTAAAGCCAGGCAGTAAATCGATCGGGACTGGAAGCCAGGCTGTTTTAATAGGGCTTGCGAGATTATAAGCCACAGTCGACATAGCCGTTTAAAATCATCCTTACCAGTCACCCAGCAGCTGAGTTTTGGAGAGGGAATTGAAAAAGGGCATCTGACTTTCTCTCTCAAAGTAGAACAGAAGTGAGCTGTCAGAAACGGAAAAAGAAGTGAGTGCGGCTGCCGCGCGGGCGCTCCAACCCCGCAGCTCAGGTCCGTCGCTCCCCCGCGCCAGCGGCCACGGGACCCAGCCCGCCCCACTCGGATCACGCAGCCCGAGCCACGCTCGGTTCTCTGCCCGGGGCCCAGGGGCCGCGGTTGTCAGACCTGGAGCGGTAGGGACAAAGACCCTCCTCGGCCGTGGCCCGGAGCTGCGGGTCAGCGCTGGAGCGGGGTCTTTGCGGACTCCCCGAGGCAGCGGACCCGATGGGGCGGGGGACGGGGCACCGCGGAGGAGAGGCGGCCCCCGGCCCGAGGGGCTCCGGCACAGACGCGAGCCGGATGGACAGAGACGCCTCCAACCGCGGCTTCCCTCTCGCCCCCTCCTCATTACCTTGCCTTGTGGGCTTCTCGTCTCTGTCGCCGACGCCAACTGGCTTCCGAGCTGGGGCGGCGCAAAGAAAGCCGATTAGCGGGCGTCAGCTGCGTCCCGCGCTTGCGAAACAGCCTCCAGGTCGGGATGAAGAAAGGCCTGAGCTGGGAATCAGCAACAAGGTTGATTCCCGGCTTGTGGGGATTTTACTCCTCTTGTCCCTCACACTCTGCTTCCGCTCCGCCTCCTTGCCCTGCCCTTCCCCCGCTTGGAGACCTGAGACTGGCGGCGCAATGCATTGTGGGGGATGTAGTCCAGGAATGCGGAAGAGGCGGCACGTGCTTCTAGCCGGCTCGCGCCTACTCCCGGTCAGGAGACGCCGTTGCGTGGCAACCGGAGGGGGCTGCCAGCTCCTTCCTGAGAATTCGAAGGCGAGCTTCAGGGAGGCTTACTCTCTGGCTTAATTCGCTGCAAGCGCTGAAAGGAGAGCGTGGGCGTCTCACTCACACCCTCCAGCTGTGAACCAACAATTATACGCCGTTGGCTTGAGGCAGAGGGCTTAGTGATTAAAAGTGTACTACTGGCAAGAATGTCCGTTATTGCCCCTGAATGTCCTTAGCCAATGGAGTAAGGGGACTAAGAACTAGACTAAGAATAGGAAGAAACAAAATCGTTATTTTTCATAGATATGTATGTGGCAAATCCAAAAGAATCTGCAGATAAATTGTTACAATGAATGAGTTTAACAAGATTAATAGAAAGAAAAATAGTATCTTTCAAAAATAATACTTTTTTGTATAGTCTAGGGGAAAAGGCTAAATTTAGAGATCCAACCAGTCCATCCTAAAGGAAATCAGTCCTGAATATTCATTGGAAGGACTGATGTTGAAGCTGAAACTGCAATACATTGGCCACCTGATGCGAAGAACTGACTCATTTGAAAAGACCCTGATGCTGGGAAAGATTGAAGTCAGGAGAAGAAGGGGACAGAGGATGAGATGGTTGGATGGCATCACCGACTTGATGGACATGAGTTTCAGCAAGCTCTGGGAGTTGGTGATGGACAGGAAAGCCTGGCGTGCTGCAGATCATGGGGTCTCAAAGAGTGGGGCACGACTGAGCGACTGAACTGAACTGAGGGAAAAAGTTAGAAAATTAAGTTAGAGTATTTGAAGCTTTCAGTACCTTCAACCAACTATCTAGAAATAAATCAAAGAAGTGCAAGACCTATATGAAGAAAACATTTTTAAAACACCAAAGATGACCTAAACAAATAAGAGATAGTAGTGTTTACAGACTGCAAGATTCAATATTGGAAGATGTCAAATCTCCTCATATTTAATCTATCGATCCAGTGCAATTTCAGATAAACTTCAGTAGGTAGGATTGTGTGTGTGCGAGAAACTTAACGAACTAATCTAAAACTTTATGGAAGAGCAAAGACAAGTATATATGAAATATGAGAAAGAGGAAGAAGTAAGAGAAAGACCAGGGGGAGGAAGACGTGCAACCAGATACCGAGCTTTTTTTATAAAGCCAGAGTCATTAAGGCAGTGTGGTATTGGAGCAAGAATGCACCAATAGACCAATAAGACAGAATAAAGAGCCCGCGGATGCCCTACTGTCCCCATATGAGTCTGAACCTGTTAGCACCTCCCCTAGGAGACAGTTGCTGTTGGCCAGCCCCTGCTATTAAAAAAATAAAGAGTGAAGAAAGTCTCATCTATACATGGGAATTTGATTTATGTTGTCATGAGGTGATGCAGAGCAATGCCTAAAGAATAGTTTTCCATGATTGGTGTTGGGACAAATAGATTTCCATTTGGAAGGAAAAAGATGAAATTGGCCTCTTTACATGCAAAAATGAGTTTTAGGTGGATATTAGACATAAATTTGAAAGGCAAAACAATAAAGCTTTTAGAAAATAAAGCAGGAAAATATATCCAGGACCACAAGTGTAGGGGACAGACTTTTAAAATTAATCCAAAAGCACTAAATATAATTGAAAAACTAATAAATTAACTACATTAATATTTAAGACTTGGTTTCATAAAATGACACCATTGAAAGAGCTAAAAAGCAAGCCTCAGAGTCAAATAAATTACAGGATTATGCTGTACACCCTAAATTTATACAGAGCCATATGTCAATTATATTTCCATAAGCTGAAGCAAATCTCAGAGTCAAATAAGAAATTACAATATTGCACTGTACATCTCAACAGCTATCTCTCAATGAAGCTGAAAAGACATTTACAGCATGTAGAAACAAGAGAAATCTTATACCCAGGACATATAAAGAACTACAATCATAAGAAAAAGATTTGAACAGGCACATTACTAAGGAAGAAATCCAAATAGCCAGTAAACATGTGAAAACTGTCAATCTTATAAGGGAAAAGGAAATTGGAACCACAGCAAAGTAATACTACATCACCCACCAGAATGGCTAAAATGGAAGAGACTGACAGTTACAAGTTGACTAGGAGTGGAGCAACAGGAATTTTCATTTACTACAGGGAGAGTAAGACAGCAGTTTGGCAAAGTTGTTTGACCTTATCAACTAAAGTTGAACACGGGCCCCCACATGACCAAGCATGTCACTTCCTGGTATATACCCTGAGAAAGGGTCATCTGCACCAAGATACAAGTGCCAGGATGTTAACAGCAGTACTGTTGTTACAGCTAAAAACTGTCAGCAACCCCATGTCCTCTATCAACAAAAAAATGGACAAATTGTCATATGATAATAGAATATAATAGAGAAATGAACAAACTACATGCAATAATATAGATGATCTTAAAAGTATGTTAAGAAACCGCTCACAAAATAATATATACTATGTTATTCCATTTTTATAAAGTTCAAAAACTTGAATAAAGAATGCATAGGGACTCCTCTGGTAGCACAGTGAACAAGAATCTGCCTGCCAGTGCAGGGGACTTGGATTCAATCCCTGGCCGGGTAGATTCCACATGCTTTGGAGCAACTAAGCCTGTATGCCACAATTACTGAGCCCTCACTCTAGAACCTGCAAACCACAACTACTGAAGCCTGTGCGCCCTAGAGCCCCGTGCTCTGCAACAAGAGAAGCCAATGCAGTGAGAAGGCCACTCACCGCAACAAAGTGTAGCCCCTGCTCACCGAAACTGGAGAAAGCCCGAGCAAGGCAACGAAAATAAAGCAGAGCCAAAAATAAATAAACAAAATTATAAAATTTTAAAGTAAAGACTGTCTAAAAAAATTCTTTTAATGAAAGAATGCATACTTAGGTGCTGAAACAGTAAAGAAGAACAAGGAAATAGTTATCAAAAAAAAGGAGGTTGAAGACTTCTCTGGTGGTCCAGTGGTTAAAGACTGTGTGCTTCCACTGCAGGGGGTCAGGAGAAAAAAAAAAAAAAAGGAGGTTAATGGCTACCTCTAAGACAGAAGGTACTTTGTGGGGAAAGGGTTAAGACTGGGAATTCTCTTATGGTAGGGGGAAGGGAGAAAAGATAAATAAACAAAAAGTCACAGCAGAATGTTGATACCTGCTATGATGGTTTAGCCACTAAGTCGTATCTGACTCTTGCAACCCCACGGACAGAAGCCCACCAGGCTCCTCTGTCCATGGGATTTCCCAGGCAAGAATACTAAAGTATGTTGCCATTTCCTTCTCCAGGTGATCTTCCCCACCCAGGAATCTAACCAGGGTCTCCTGCATTGCTATATGTAGAGAAAAAAACACATTTTTTTGAGGAAAAAACACTTCCATCTGAGTGGGAAAAGTCTGTTCAGTAACCAGGTACAAACGAGAAGGAACAAGGCAGGTCATGTATACAAAACACAGGATACCTGGATACAGATTACCTGAGCTGTCCAGTACAATAGCCATTAGATCCATTTCATATATTAGGTTGTAAACACATTACTATTCACTGTTTCCCAATACTGGTAGAAGGCACTCGGTAAATATATGATGAATAAATAACTCTTCCCACTGGCCTCATAGAAAACTCTCTGGACACCTGGATACCTCATACACAAATCACTGGACATATATATTTAATAACTGCTGTTTGATAGAGGTTTCCCTGGCCAAAAAGATTCATCTTTCTTCCAAGATTCATCCTTCTTTCAAGAAATCTTTCGAGATTTCTCATCACCTCCATTCTATCCCACATCTTGGTCGATAAAGAATAAATTAATTTGGAAGGTTGAAGATAATAATTATTATTATATTTTATAGCCCTTTACAACTTAGAAATAATTTTCATAGAGGTAGTGGGATGTATTGCCAAACTCTGCCCACTCTTCTGTCAAAGAGAGGCCTAGAGTCAAAAGAATGTAATCAGCTGCTCAAATAAATTTGATCAGAATTAAAACCATTCCTTCTTGAAATCAAAGGAAAACCATAGCCAACTAGTTCCAGACCTCAGTTTGGAAAGTGCCTCATTAGCAATATAATAGGTGGTGGTATTTAGTAACTAAGTCAACTCTTGTAACCCCATGGACCATAGCCTGCCAGGCTCCTCTGTCCCTGGGATTTTCCAGGCAAGAATACTGGAGTGGGCTGCCATTTCCTTCTCCAGGGGATCTTCCCAATCCAGGGATCAAACCCACATCTCCTGTATTGGCAGGCAGGTTTTTTAACCTCTGCTGCCACCAGGGAAGCCCATGTAACAGGTGAAAAGGTAGTTTATTCCTAAAACACATTGCTAGTCATATCATGTTAACAACAGAAGTAGACTTTTCCAAGGTTAATTGTGTTGTCTCTGAGGAAGAGTGAGAAACTAAACTAGGAGAAGGAATTGGAATTGGAGTACCTAATTCTACTCTCATATATAAGAGCTTGGGCCTGAAGTATTGCTCAGCTCTGCTGAGACCATGAAAAGGACTCTGGGCTAAACCTGTGGGAAAATGGTGGCTCTCTGCTAAGTTTGAAATGCGGACAGCAAGACGAGGGAGAGACAGGTCAGAAATGAAGGAAGCCTCCCTGAAGGACACCATTGTTGGGAAGGCCTAAACCTGGAAGCACCTGCCACTGGGCTTTGAGGGGGTACATTCAAGTTAACAGGATCTTTGTTCCTTCTAAATTGTGATAAGTTTCTGTGGTGTACCTGACCCTTTGTGGACAATTCTACTTTTCCACACAGTGGTCCAAAGGGTTTGGTCTGGGGGAGTCTGACAGGCTAAGGAAGGGAGGCTGGAAGCCGCCCCACTCCTTTGGGGTCTGGGAATCTAAGAGGAGCCTGCTAACCACAGGAAGAGCTCCTAATCAAAAATGTAATAAACAGTTTGGGCCAACAAAGGGGATTTTTTTTTTAATACAATATGGTATGTTTTTTGTTTAAGAATGTGTCTTTGTGTATGTATATATCATTTAACATTGTGTAAAAAATATCAAAATAAAAACAATGTTTTGGCTTTTTAAATTTTATGTGGATATACAGTTCATTAACAATGTTGTGTTAGTCTCAGGTGTGCAGCATAGTGGTTCAGTTATACGTATACATGTGTCTATTCTTTTTCAAATTCTTTTCCCATATACGTTATTACAGAGTATTGAGCAGAGTTCCCTGCATATAGTAGATCCTCATTCGTTATCTATTTTAAAGATATCAGTGTGAACATGCAAGACAGGTATTTTAATTGTCTACCCCTAAACTACATGGCAAATAGACGGGGAAACAGTGGAAACAGTGACAGACTTTATTTTGGGAGGCTCCAAAATCGCTGCAGGTGGTGATTGCAGCCATGAAATTAAAAGAGCTTACTCCTTGGAAGAAAAGTTATGACCAACCTGAAAAGTGAAAGTGAAAGTGAAGTTGCTCAGTCATGTCCGACTCTTTGTGACCCCATGGACTGTAGCCTACCAGGCTCCTCCATCCATGGGATTTTCCAGGCAAGAATACTGGAGTGGATTGCCATTTCCTTCTCCAGGAGATCTTCCCAACCCAGGGATTGAACCCGGGTCTCCTGCATTGTAGGCAGACACTTTACCATCTGAGCCATCTAGACAGCATATTAAAAAGCAGAGACATTACTTTGTCAACAAAGGTCCATCTAGTCAAGTCTATGGTTTTTCCAGTAGTCATGTATGGATCTGAGAGTTGGACGATAAAGAAAGCTGAGCATCGAAGAATTGATGCTTTTGAACTGTGGTGTTGGACAAGACTCTTAAGAGTCCCTTGGACAGCAAGGAGATCCAACCAGTCAATTCTAAAGGAAATCAGTCCTGAATATTCATTGGAAGGACTGATAGTGAAGCTGAAATTCCAATACTTTGGCCACCTAATGCAAAGAACTGACTCATTGGGAAAGACCCTGATGCTAGGAAAGATTGAAGGCGAGAGGAGAAGGGGATGACAGAGGATGAGATGGTTGGATGGCATCACCGACTCAATGGACGTGAGTTTGAGTAAACTCTGGGAGTTGGTAATGGAAAGGGAGGCCTGGCATGCTGCAGTCCATGGGGTCAAAAAGAGTCGGACATGACTGAGCAAGTGAACTGAACTGAAGCTAAAAACTCATCATATCTTGCCTGATTCAAATTTAGGCTTTCCTTTATAGAAAGCACATCTTTTTTTTTTTTTAATTTTTTTAATTAGTTGGAGGCTAATTACTTCACAACATTTCAGTGGGTTTTGTCATACATTGATATGAATCAGCCATAGCGTTACACATATCGGGATGGGGAATACGTGTAACTCTATGGTAGAAAGCACATCTTATTTCTTTAAACTCCCATATGTAAACTGCAAAAATGCAAAGATGAACATTCAAAAT
Source organism: Cervus canadensis (assembly GCF_019320065.1). Lineage (NCBI taxonomy): Eukaryota > Metazoa > Chordata > Mammalia > Artiodactyla > Cervidae > Cervus > Cervus canadensis. Next base: position 30,100,992 of record NC_057388.1, on the reverse strand, counting down.
ACCAAGATCGTAATGATGACTATATCTCCCAGTGGGTGCTCATACACACTCAGGAAGATGGATTTTAACCTTTCACACCAAAATGTACAAATATGTATCTTTTTTTGGGGGGGAGGGCTAACTTGCCTAAACACAAAATTACCCATTTTTTTTTAATTACCTATATTTTGTCCATTATTATAAAATTCAAAATAATGACCCCATTAAAGTAAATCAATTGATGAATTCTATTGCATTCAAAGCTCATTAGTATACATTTTTCCACATAAGGAGCTAGATTTAGAAACGGAAGCCTCCAAATATTCTTCTAAATTAGATAAAATGGATTCAATTTTTAATAACTGTGTTTGATAAATCCCAAGGATTAAGCCACTTTCCTTGGCTATGTCTTAGTTTATACATTTGTTAAAAAATGTATAGGTATCTCTCTACTTACACTTACTCAAATAGATTATGAAATCTTGTCAATCAAGATGTATGACATTGCAAATTTGAAGAAAAGAAGTGACATGGTACAGAGTTGTATTAATATTTTGGTCTAAGCATTATCCAACTTTATTGTATTTTAATTCTTACAATCCCAAGAGCTTTGTCTGTCATAAGTTACATTTTAACATGTTCTGTAAAATTCACACATCCCAATACATTCCCCACTATACACTACTCAGATCAATCCTTTAGCAGAACAGATAGATGCAGCCTTGAAACACTAGTCCCTGTCGAATTCATCTACTTCCACCCACATTCTGTCAGCCATCTCTCTCAGATTCCATAAAAAGTGAGAGGGAGGCTTCCCTAGTGGGAACCATTTCAAGACAACACTGCAGGCTTGAGAGAGTAAATAAAGTGTTACTGAGATTATCTGGGCTGTACTGCATGTGACTGAGCCCCATTAAGTCATCTTTATAAACTCCTAAGATTCTGGGGAGTGGATGCAAAGAGCCACTGTTTTCAGGCACCCAAGTAAGAAAGTTCGCTTGTTAAAACTGCCACCTACGAATCTGAAGTGATTGGCCTCTATCATCAGTCTCTCCTTGCCCTCCGTTCAGGGGATCCTGTTTGGGATTTCACGTGGAACTCTCAGAGTTTTGAACCAACAACAGATGTGGTTCCTGGGGGAGGCTGCGGTGACTGGAGTGAGTCATCACCATATGATTCTGCTCCACCTGCCTCTCATTCTGCTGAGACAGAAATCAAGCCCTGAGCCTTTGGAGTGCGAGCACTGACTCCAAGATCCTAGACTACCAGAGAACTAACCCTAGGGAGTATCAAATGCTGAGAATTCACACAAAGGAAACCACTTGAACACAGGACCCCGCATCACCCAGCCACCAGTAGCACCCTGTATAAGATACCTCATCTAAACAACAAAGAAAGCAAAACTACAAATACCCAATCATCAGCAGACAGGATTACCACCTCACTCAGCCTTGCCCATCGAGGAAAAACAAACAAACAAATAAACAAAATTAAAAAAAACACCTCAGCACAAATCTCACCTTATACACAACCACTGGACCAACCTTAGGAAGGCAGAAACCAAAAAGAAGAGAGAACTCAACTTTGAAGCCTGGGAAAAGGAGACCTCAAACATGATAAGTTAAAAAATAATAATAATGAAAAGGCAAAAGAAATACTGCACAAATGAAGAAACAAATTAGAAACACAGAAAGTCCAAATAAATGAAGAAGAAATAGGCAAACTATCTGAAAAAAATTCAGAATAATGATAGTAAAGATCAAAAACCTTGAAAACAAAATGGAGAATAAAAAGAATCAATTAACAAAGACCTAGAACAATTAAAGAATACAGAAACACACAACATAATTACTGAAATTAAAAATACTCTGGAAGGAATCAATAGTGGAATATCTGAAGCAGAAGAATGAATCAGTGAGCTGCAAGATAAAATGATGGAAATAACTTCCGAAGAGCAGAATAAAATAAAAAGAATGAAAAGAACTGAGGATAGCCTCAGGGACCTCTGGGACAATATCAAATGTGCCATCATTCGAATGATAGGGGTCCTGGAAGAAGAAAAGAAAAAGAAAGGGTATGAGAAAATTGTTGAACAGACTATGTTGAAAATTTCCCCAACATGAAAAAGGAAATAGTCAATCAAGTCCAAGAGGCATAAAGAGTCCCATACAGGATAAACCCAAGGAGAAACATGCCAAGGCACATACTAATCAAACTAACAAAGACTAAACACAAAGAAAGAATATTAAAAGCAGCAAGGGGAAAGTAACAAGCAACATACAAGGGAAAACCCATATGTTTAACAGATGATCTTTCAACAGAAACTCTGCAGGCCAGAGGGGAATGGCTGGATATATTTAAAGTACTGAAAGGGAAAAATCTACAACTAAGATTACTGTACCTGGCAAGGATCTCATTCAAAGTTGATGGAGAAATAAAAAGCTTTTCAGACAAGCAAAAGTTAAGAGAATTCAGTACCACCAAACCAGCTTTACGACAAATGTTAAAGGGACTTAGATAATCAAGAAATACAAGGGAAGAAAAAAGAACTACAAAATCAACCCCAAACAATTAAGAAAATGGCAATAGGAATATATATATCAATAATTACTTTACATGTAAACGGATTAAATGTTCCAAGCAAAAGACACAGACTAGCTGAATGGATACAAAAACAAGACCCATATATATGCTGTCTATAAGAAACCCACTTCAGACCTCAAGACACATACAGACTGTAAGTAAGAAGATGGAAAAACATACTCCATACAAATGGGAAGCAAAAGAAAGCTGTAGTAGCAATCCTCATATCAGGCAAAATAGATTAAAGAAGATTACAAGAGATAAGGATGGATAATGATGATCACATAATGATCAAGGGATCAATCCAAGAGGAAGACATAACAATTGTAAATATCTATGCACCCAGCATAGGACCACCTCAATACATAAGACAAACACTAACAGACATAAAAGGAGAAATTGACAGTAACATAGTAATAGTAAGAGACTTTAACACCCCACTCACACCAATGGACGGATGATCAAAACAGAAAATTAATATGGAAACACAAGTCTTAATGATACATTAAATGAGATAGATCTCATTGATATCTTCAGGGCATTCCATCCAAATGCAGAAGAATACACCTTCTTCTCAAGTGCACGTGGAACATTCTCCACATCTTGGGTCACAAATCAAACCTCAGTAAATTGAAGAAAGTTGTAACCATATCAAGCATCTTCTCTGACCACAGTGCTATGAGACTAGATATTAATTACAAGAAAAAAACTGTAAGAAACACAAACAAATGGAGATTAAACAATACGTTTCTAAATAACCAACAGGTTACTGAAGAAATCAAAAGGGAAATCAAAAAATTTCTAGAAACAAATGACAAAACACTACAACTCAAAACCTATGGGATGCAGCAAAAGCAGTTCTAAGAGGGAAATTTATAGCAATACAATCCTACCTCAAGAAACAAGAAAACATCGAATAGAAAACCTAACTTTACACTTAAAACAACTGCAAAAAGAAGAACAAAAACCCCCAAAATTAGTAGAAGGAAAGAAATCATAAAGATCTCAGCAGAAATAAATAAAAAGAAAGAAACAATAGTAAAGATTAATAAAACTAAAAGCTGGTTCTTTGAAAAGATAAGCAAAATTGACAAACCTTTGGCCAGACTCATCAAGAAAAAAAGAATAATCAAATCAACAAAGTTAGAAATGAAAAAGGAGAGGTTACAACAGACAGTGCAGAAATACAAAGAATTCTAAGAGACTATTATGAACAACTATATAGCGAGAAAATGAATAACCTCGAATAAATGGACGGATTCTTAGAAAAGTTCAATCTTCCAAGACTGAACCAGGAAGAAATAGAAATTATGAACAACCCTATTACAAGCACTGAAATTGAAGCTGTGATGAAAAATTTCCCTATAAACAAAAGCCTAGGACCAGATGGCTTCACAGAATTCTATCAAACATTTAGAGAAAAGCTAATGCCTATCCTTCTAAAACTCTTTCAGAAAATTGCAGAGGAAGGAACACTTCCAAACTCATTCTACAAGGCCATTATCACCCTGATACCAAAACCAGACAAAGACAACACAAAAAAAGAAAACTACAGGCCAATATCACTGATGAACATAGATGCAAAAATCCTGAACAAAATTTTACCAAACAGAATTCAGCAACACATCAAAAAGCTCATACACCATGATCAAGTTGGCTTTATTCCTGGGATGCAAGGATTCTTCAATATACGCAAATCAATCAATGTGATACACCATATTAACAAACTGAGAGATAAAAACCATATGATAATCTCAATAGATGCAGAAAAAGCCTTTGACAAAATTCAGCACCCATTTGTGATTAGAACTCTTCAAAAAATAGGCATAGAAGGAAATTACCTCAACATAGTAAAGGTCATATATGATAACCCTACAGCAAACATTCTCAAGGGTGAAAAACTGAAAGCATTCCCCCTAAGATCAGGAACAAGACAAGAGTCCCCCCTTTCCCCTTTTGTTCAACATAGTTCTGGAAGTCTTAGCTCCGTCAATCAGAGAAGAAAAAGAAATAAAAGAAATCTAGATCAGAAAAGAAGAAGTAAAGCTCTCACTGTTTGCAGATGACATGATACTATACATAGAAAATCTGTTTCTGTTACTGAAAAATTATGAGAGCAATTTTTGTAACAGAAAATTATGAGAGCTAGTCAGTGAAATTAGCAAAGTTGCTAGATACAAAATCAATACACAGAAATCACTTGCATTTCTATATACTAACAATGAAAAATCAGAAAGAGAAATTAAGAAATCAATTTCAGTCACCATTGCAACAAAAAGAATAGAATATCTAGGAATAAACTTACTAAAGAGACGAAAGAACTGTACACAGAAAATTATAAGACACTAATGAAAGAAATCAAAGATGATATAAACAGATGGAGAGATAGTCAATGTTCGTGGGTAGGAAGAATCAATATTGTGAAAATGACTATACTGCCAAATGCAATCTACAAATTCAATTCAATCCCTATCAAATTACCAGTGACGTTTTTCACAGAACTAGAACAAAAACTTTCACAATTCATATGGAAACACAAAAGATCCAGAACAGCCAAAGCAGTCTTGAGAAAGAAGAATGGAGCTGGAGGAATCAACTTTCCTGACTTCAGATTATACTACAAAGCTACAGTCATCAAGATAGTATAGTACTGGCACAAAAACAGAAACATAGATCAATGGAACAAGATAGAAAGGCCAGAAATAAACCCATGGACCTATGGGAACCTTATATTTGACAAAGGAGGCAAGAATATACCATGTGGCAAAGACAGCCTCTCAATAAATGGTGCTGGGAAAACTGGACAGCAACATGTAAAAGAATGAAATTAGAACACTTACTAACACCATACACAAAGATAAACTCAAAATGGATTAAAGTCCTAAATGTAAGACCAGAAAGTATAAAACTCTTAGAGGAAAACATAGGCAGAACACTTGATGACATAAATCAAAAGATCCTCTATAACCCACTTCCTAGAGTAATGGAAATAAAAACAAAAGTAAACAAGTGGGTCGTGATTAAACTTAAAATCTTTTGCATAGCAAAGGAAACTATAAGCAAGGTGAAAAGACAACCCTCAGAATGGAAGAAAATAATAGCAACTGACAAAGGATTAATTTCCAAAATATACAAGCAACTCAAACAACTCAATACCAGAAGAATAAACAACCCAATCAAAAAGTGGGAAAAAGACCTAAACATACATTTATCCAAAGAAGACATACAGATGGCTAACAACCACATGAAAAGATGCTTGGCATCACTCATTATTAGCAAAATGCAAATCAAAACTACAATATCACCTCACCTCACACCAGTCAGAATGGCCATCATTAAAAAATCTACAAACAATAAATGCTGGAGAGGGTATGGAGAAAAGGGAATGCTCTTGCACTGTTGGTGGGAATGTAAATTGATATAGCCACTATGAAAGACGGTATGGAGATTCCTTAAACAGCTAGGAATAAAACCACCATATGACCCAGCAATTCCACTCCTAGGCATGTACCCTGAGGAAACCAAAATTGAAAAAGACACATGTATCCCATTGTTCACTGAAGCACTATTTACAATAGCTAGAACACAGAAGCAGCTTATATGTCCATCAACAAATGAATGGATAAACAGATGAGTGGATAAAGAAGTTGTGGTACACATACACAATGGAATATTACTCAGCCATAAAAAGGAATGCCTTTGAGTTAGTCCTAATGAGGTGGATGAACCTAGAACCTATTATACAGAGTGAAGTAAGTCAGAAAGAGAAAGATAAATATCGTATTCTAATGCATGTATACAGAATCTAGAAAAATGGTACTGACGAATTTACTTACAGGGCAGCAATGGAGAAACAGACATAGAGAATAGACTTGTGGACATGAGGAGAGGGGAGGAGAGGGTGAGATACATGGAAAAAGTAACATGGAAACTTATATTGCCGTATGTAAAATAGATAGCCAATAGGAGTTTACTGTATGGCTAAGAAACTCAAACAGAGGCTCTGTATCAACCTGGAAGGGTGGGAATGGGGAGGGAGTTGGGAGGGAGGTACAAAAGGGAGGGGATATGTGTATACCTATGGCTGATTCAGGTTGAGCTTTGCCGGAAAACTACAAAATTCTGTAAAGCAATTATCCTTCAATAAAAAATTTTTTTTAAAAAAGTAAGAGGGAGGGAAAGAAGAAAAAGACTTTATTTAATGCAGGCATTAACTATGGTCTCTCCTCTCTTCCTGCCTCCCCACTCCTATGGGTGATGATAACAAACAGGGCACGTAGTCTGTTATCATAAAAATAACCTTATTCATTCAATCATTCCATCAACAGGTATTTATGGAGCACTAACTGCCCACTTTTATACCCAGTGCCTTGGAGAACACATGGCAAGCACAAAACAGGCCCACAATTAATGATTTTATGAGGAGGTCAAAAAAACAAGTTAACAAGGAAAGTATATCATATTACTAAATGATATGATAGCAGTAATAAGTGTTATAAAAATTTAGAGTGATATAAAGTCTATAATGTGCTTAACTCAACCAGGTGGTAGATGTGTAAAGTTTAATCATAAAAGGACTAATTAACTTTTAAACTCTATTCTTCTGTTACTGTGAGTGTTGGAAACACATAACCAGAATGTTCTAAACAATGTACAGAAAAGTTCCCTTTTTTGAGTTATAGTCCTCTGCTCCCTGCTGGCTATTCCAGCCTTTGTAGGTATTCACAATTGACAGCTTTGGGTATATCTTTTCAACTTGAACTGTGCGCTTGCAGATGTACTTTATCTTAAAAATAAAAATGTATGATCTTAAAAAATGTACAGAAGCTATAGTTCAGTTCTGTTGCTCAGTTGTGTCCAGCTATAAGATCTGTGGAAAAAACACAGTGGCTGATGTTTGTGTAATTTTCAAGGCATTTTTGCATTACTTCTTCTACCTGTAATAACTCTCTGAGAGGTACACAGAGAAGATACTATCTTAGTTTTTTGTTGAGGAAACTAAGGCTCAGAGTAGGGACATGAAATGCCCAAGAAGACATACCCTGTAGGTGGCAGAGGAAAGATTAGAAATTAGGTCTTTTGACATCTCAACTAAGACTCTGCCCTTACCATAATAGTATAAGTCTGTTTTCCAGGTACTTATAAAATGGAATGAATAAAGAAACAAGATATCTCACTCCTTTTTCCTGTGTATGGGATTAACCACAAGAAAGTCAGACATCTTTAGTTTTCTTTCCTACAGTCTCTTAGCACCTACTCCAATGCCTGGCTCCTGTTAGGTGGCCTCGGGAAACATTTGTTGAAGATGTCAACTCTACACAACATTTTGGGGAAAGCTTGATTTGTTTAAAGCAAAGGTTCTCAAAAACCCATCTATAGGTTAGTGCTTGGCTAGCTAAATATGCATTTTATTTTTTAAAAAATATTTATTTTTGGCTGCATTGAGTCTTAGCTGCTGCACAGATCTTTCGTTGTGGCTCTCGGGTTCAGTAGTTGCCTCAAGGCATGTGGGATCTTAGTTCCCTGACAAGGGATGGAACCATCATCCTATGCATTGCAAGGTGGTTTCTTAACCACTGGACACCAGGAAAGTCCCTAAATATGGATTTTAAAATTACATATCTTAGAGCCCCATCCGTGGAAATTTTAACACAGGCAGTCTTGAGTGAGACCCAGAAATCAATGTTTTTAAAATGATCCTGTGATGATGCTAATGAGTCTTTGGATTTAGAAACCTCTGGTTTTTAAAGTATCTTGTTTCTCTTTATTCCTCCCTCCCTCCACCTTAGTCTGTAGAGGGATGTCAAAAAAGCAGATGGGAAGAGAAAAGTAAAGATGAACACTTATGTGGCCCTGTAAACTCACCCTTGGGAGAGAAACTTCCCCAGGTCCCAATGGTTTTCCAGTTTTCAATTCTAGTCCATTATGAGCCTAGGTTCTCTTTCAACCTTTGGATTCATTTATTTAAGTGTTCATTTAGAAATGTGCCAGGTGCTGGGGAAATAGCAGCTAGCCATCAAAGTCACTGTGTCCAGAGATGACAAATGCTATGAGGAAAAGTAAAGCAAGATAAGAGGATGGAGAGGGGCAAGAGGGATGAAACTATTTTAGCCAGGGAAGGCCTATCTGAAATGAGTTTCAGGAGATACCCCTGGGGCTCCCTGGTGGCTCAATAAGAAAGAACCCACCTGCCAATGTAGAAGGCATGGGTTCAGTCCCTGATTCCGGAAGATCCCACATGCCGAGAAGCAACCAAGTCTATATGCCACAACTATTGAGCCTGTGCTCCAGAGCCCTGGAATTGCAACTATTGAGCCCACATGCCACAGCTACTGAAGCCCTCACGCCCTAGAGCCTGTGCTCTGCAACAAGAAAAGCCACGGCAACAAGAAGCCGACACACTTGCAATGAAGAGTAGCCCCTGCTCGCCGCAACTAGAGAAAAGGCCCACACACCAACAGAGACCCAACATGGCCAAAAATAAATAAATAAAATTATTTTTTTAAAAAAGCAAAAGCAAAAAAAAAAAAAAAGTGAAAGCAATACCTCTGTACCCCCATAATAAATTTGAGAAGATAGATAGGGACTGAGGCATCATTGGAGTATCCAGTGGCCCAACAACCGTCTATTAACAGATAGGCTGGCCAGAACTCCTCTACCACTACTATGCAACACTTCTAGCCTCTGCAGGTACATTTAATGAATCTTAATGATCCTTGCATTGTTTGCTCCAGATTTAAAGCACCAGGTAGGAATCCCCAGAAGGTCCAGTGGTTAGGACTCCATGCTTCCACTGTTGGGGTCCCTGGGTTCAAACCCTGGTCCAGAAACTAAGATCCCACAAGTCTCATGGCATGGCCAAAAAAAAAAAAAAAAAAGGAGAAAGCAACAAGGTGAGTGAAGCTGCAAGGTCAAATCTAAGGCCACCTGCCAGTACTCCACCTGCAGTGTGCGGGAGAAAGGAACTCTCTCTAGGGGCAACCAAGAAGAGAATCCCAGCATGGACTCCCCAAAAGCTGCCATCTCATGAGAGAGTCCCCAGGTAGAAGGCCTTGTACACTGCACTATCAAAAAAAGACACAATGTCACTATAGTCTCTCTTTCTTAAAACTAAAGTAGTCCTAATATAACCCCTTGAGGAAGGCTGTAACCCTAAAACCAACAGAGTACAAAATTCTATTCTGTCCTGGGACATTTAATAAGCATTAACTAGGCACAGTGCCAGGATGTTAAAGACCCAAATGTGTAGAGGAAGAAAACAGATTGTTGACTTAATGATCCTTAAAGCCTAGATCATCTTTTAACCTCGGATATGCAGATGATATCTGAGGGCTTCCCTGGTGGCTCAGCTGATAAAGAATGCCTGCAATGTGGGAGACCTGGGTTTGATCCCTGGGTTGGGAAGATTGCCCTGGAGGAGGGCATGGTAACCCACTGCAGTATTCCTGCCTGGAGAATCCCCATGGAGAGAGGAGCCTGGTGGGCTGCCATCCATACAGTATGACATGACTTAGCTACTGAACAACAATAACAACAACAACAAAGGTCTAGATGGGGAGACAAAACATACATAAAATTTTTCAAAATAAGATAGCATATGCCATTGGCCAAAAAAGTGTTACTGCTAATGTGAAACAGTTGGATATAGTGCGTTAAAACACTTGTTCTAAAACTAGACTGCCTCGACCCCTTACTAAGGGCAAAACTCTGTGAATATTAGTTTTTCTGGGCCTCAATTTTCTCATTTGTAAAAATGTGGATAATAGGGCTTACCTGGTGACTCTGGTAAAGAATCTGCCTGCCAATGCAGGAGACAAGGGTTTGATCCCTGGTCTGGGAAGATCCCACATGCCATGGGGCAACTAAGCCAGAACGCCACAACTACTGAGCTGTCCTCTAGTATCCCAGAGCCGCCAACGACTGAGCCCGTCTCCGCAACAAGAGAAGTCACTGCAATAAGAAGCCCTCGCACCACAGTTAGAGAGTAGCCCCCACTCACTACAACTACAGAAAGCCCACATGTAGCAACGAAGACCCACCACAGCCAAAAACTAAAATAGATAATAAAATAATTAAATAAATCTTCTTTTAAAATGTTGATAATAAACATATCTACCTTGTAGAGTCCCAGTGAAGATTAAACTGAGATAATCCATTTAAAACCCTTCACACTATGCCTGGTCAACACACAGCTAGCACCAATACAGGTTAGCTAAATTATATTTAATAGCTATTATAATAGCTATTGTATTTCCTCAGTATAAATTGATGCAATCAATTGTAGGATCAATCATTATTTTATAAATTACAATGAAAGAAAATCACTTCCAATTAAACTCTGATACAATGCTTTTCTATAACTTAGGAGTTTTCTATACAATCTCATCCTCCATGCACCAAGAATGTCAGTGATGCAGCATTGCTTAAAAGAGTGCTCCCAAGGACTTCCCTGGTTAAGACTCTGTGCTTCCAATGCAGGCACCTGTGTGCGTGCAAAGTTGCTTCAGTCATGTCTGACTCTTTGCAACCCCATGGACTGTAACCCATCAGGCTCCTCTGTCCACGGGATTCTCCAGGCAAGAATACTGGAGTGGGTTGCCATGCCCTCCTTCAGGGGATCTGCCCGGACCGGGGATCGAACCCGAGTCTCTTATGTCTCCTGCACCGGCAGGTGGGTTCTTTACCACTAGTGCCACCTGGGAAGCCCTTCAATGCAGGAGGTTTGGGTTCAATTCTTGGTCAGGGAGCTAAGATTCCACATGCATCATGAGGTGTAGCCAAAAAAAACCCAAAAAACAGTGCTCCCAGTAGTCTCCAGGATTCTCTACCACACTACTGGCATCCCTTTTATAAACCTCTCTGAACATCAGTTACATTCAACATATGTGGTACCAATTATGACTTTAACTCAGTTGAAGTGATGACAATTTGAACATCTATGACCATAATTACTGATAATTGCATCTATGTCCACATGACTGGTGATGCATGCAGAAACATCCTGATTTCAGACATGTTAATGTGTTTAAAAAAAAAATTGGATTCTTAGAACTTTTTGAAGTATTATGATTTACAAAATTCTAAGGGACTCAAAGCCAGGAGTTTGTTCAGGAGCTCAAATTCTGCAGTTTTATAAACCAAAAGGACGAAAAGCAATAGCTTTGACAGATGTTTGCAATGAATCATCTTTGTTGCTGTAAACTTGTAGAAAACTGTTAAAATTGTTACTATAGTGAACACTAAAAGGAAAGTATTTTCATGACTGCCAGGCCAAACTGATGTGCAGAGAAGTTTCCTCAGAATCTAAGAAGTGTAAAAGTGGAAGGGAAACATGTGAGACTTCACTTTATTCCTTCCACATCACTCTGACATCTAAAAGTCACCCAGGAAATTCCCTGGTGGTCCAATAGTTAGGACTCCGTACTTCCTCTGCAGGGGGCCCAGGTTCTGTCCCCTGTAGGGGAACTAAGACCCCACAAGATGCATGGCATGGCCAAAAATAAAATAAAGGTCATCCAGCCTTTTTAGAAAATTCCTCCAGTGAGAGTAAACTCAAAACTTTCAAAGGTAGTTTGGAGACTTCCCTGGCTGTCTAGTGGCTAAGACTTTGTGCTCCCAATGCAAGAGATACAGCTTCGATCCCTCGTCAGGTAACAACAACAGCAACAACAAAAAACTAACTTTCAAAGGAAGTTTGTCTCATTTTAGGGAAATTCTGCTCATAGTTCTTCTGTATATTAAAAAGAAAAAAAAAATTCTTATTCCCATGCCATCCACCTCTTGGCCCCAGTCCTAATACTTTAAAACTATGCCCTTAAACATAATCACTTCATTCCACCTCAAGTTCTCCCCTCAACATCCTTCACCTCACCTCCTCACCTCTTTTAGCCACATCTTCTCTTTTCCAAGGTCCATCAATTCTGAGGATCAACAATAAGAGCTGAGATCAGCTGTGCGGTTCTTCTGCTGGGCCTATATGGAATCACACAGCCGTAACCATCTGGCAGCAGGACTGGGCTGGGTGGTCTGGGATGGCCTCACCCATGTGTCTAGTAGTTGTCCTGGCTGTCAGCTCCATGTCTCTCCACATTGTCTGTTGTCCCCAAGGGGTCTGGTCTACTTTACCAGTAGCGTCACGACAGCAAGAAAGTGAGAACAGAAACTACAAGTCCTCTTAAAACCCAGGCTCAGAACTCACACAGTGACAGCTCTCCCATATTCTCTTTGCCAAAACAAGAAACAGGCCAGCTTAGACTAAAGAGGTAGATAAGCAGACTTCACTTCTTGTTAGGAGGGGCAACAAAGTCACAATGCAAAGGGGTATGCATACCAGCAAGTGCTTAGCATTTTACTTCACTTACTTTCCTCAACAACCTATGGAATAGGCACTGTTATTATGTCATGTTAGATATGAGCAGGGCTGATACACTTATAAGGTGGGACTTGAAAGTTATAATTGGAAAAGCTACTATTGTTTCTCCACTTTTCATTCAAACCAGTTCTGTAGGGATGAAATCTAAGGCAAGTCCTATGACTTTTGTGGTCACTCTTAGAAAATAAAAAGCCTGCTTTTCAGGTTTCTGAAATAGTCTTAGTCCAGTAATTAAAATGCCCACCTAATAGGTTGATTTCCAGCTTCCCACTTTGCGATCATTATAACACTAATTGATTCAGACAAGACTCATCAGTGGATGCTAAATATTCTCGGTGAAAATTTGATGAGGAGAAGGAGATTTATAGTGTCTCAAAATACCTCCCTTCAAAATCATTATTCATTACAAATGGGAAAATTGTCATTTTATGGTGGAGAGATCCGGCTTATCCAAGCAGTCAAAGTTAACATGAATAATAATGGGACAAACTGACACCAAGCGCCTCTTGATGTGATGTACTAAGAAGAGCACAGCGTCAGTTTGTGAAACAGTCCTGCTAAGAATGCAAATTTTCAACTTAATCATGAGGAAATATCCAATAAACTCAAATTGGGGAACGTTATGCAAAATAAATGACCTATATAACTTTAAAAGTGTCAGAGGTCATGAAAGACAAAAACTGCTGAAGAACTGGCCAGATTAAAAAAGAATAAACACACAGGAGGGCTTCCCAGACAGCGCAGTGGTAAAGAATCTGCCTGCCAGTGCAGGAGACACAAGAGACGTGGATTCAATCCCTGGGTCAGGAAAATACCCTGGAGGAGGAAACGGCAACCCACTCCAGTATCCTTGCCTAGAAAATTCCGTGGACAGAGGAGCCTGGTGGGCTATACAGTCCAGGGGGTTGCAAAGAGTTGGACACAACTAATAAACTGTGCACACATATACAAACACACATGTAATACATGAGAAACTAAATGTAATACATGAGAGGGGCCCACTTTAGGGGTAAGACCTCACAGGATACTGGCAGTGACCATTCTCTTCAAATATTCTCTTCTAATTGACAGCCTTCCCCTTGCGATAGGGTGTAGTTAGCAAAAGTTGGGGAATTTGCTTAACCTCCTTCTCTTCAACTCCTGATTTGGTGATCTTATCCATTATTTTGGAGCTGGGGATAGTTGGTAACATTTAGGGGGGACTCATTTAAAATGGGGACAAGAAACTCTATTTTTAAATACTACTATATGAGGGACTTCCCTGGTGGTTCAGTGGTGAAGAATCTGCTTTCCAATGCCGGGGGTGTGGGTTTGATCCCTGGTCAGGGAGCTAAGATCCCACATGCCACTGAGCAACTAAGCCCGTGTGCTCAAGACAGTCCATGTGCCGCAATGAAAGATCCCACTTGCCACAGCTAAAACCTGGCCCAGTCAAATAAATAGATTTTTAAAATAAAATACCATTGTATGAGGAAACTAAGACTCTAAAAGTTTAAGTAACTTGGCCTACGCCACAGATAATGAAAAAGAGAGTTGGGATTCAAAAATCAGTATCAAATTTATGCTTATAAACTTTTACTTTGGTAGATTTGGCCTGTTGTATCTTTTTAGCTCCTGGTTAGGTCATTTAAGGAATTTACTCTGTATCTCAATAACTATTAATCAAGCACTTACTATAATGTGCCTTACATATATTGTCTCACTTTATTTTTTATAACTGCATCATGTAGCTATTATTGTGACTTAAGAGTAACAAAATTGCACTAGTGCCACAACTAGAGAAAGCCCACATGCCTCAACAAAGACCCAGTGCAGTATAAAAAAAAAGTGTTTAAAAAAAAAAGAGAAACAAGATTAAGAGAACATAAGCGGCAATATTAAAACTGGCATATCTGGTAGCTGAGATTATGGGTAAATTTTATTTTTCTTTCTGCTCATCTGTATTTTCCAAAGTGTCTCAGTGCAGATGCATTAATTTTGCGACGGGAAAGGACAGTTTAGTTGTTGTTGCTGTCATTTTAACAAGGTTTCACAACATGAGTGAAAACTCTGGAGCAGGAGTCCTGGTGAGAAGACTGAAAGGACACTCAAGGGCCTCTGGCCTGAACACTTAAGGAGCAAGACTTACATTCCAACTTGCAAATTAAGAACACTGGCTTGTATTTCACTGCAGATGGGTTTTAAAAATTAGCTTTGGGTTTGCTCAAAAGGTTTAAAAGAAAAAAGGTTTGGCTCAAAGTCCTAGATTTCTGCATCATTAAGCAAAGAATAAATGACCAATTACTTTCTGCCAGGCATTGTTCAGAAAGTACTTTGCATGTATTAAATCAACTAAACTTCAAAGTAACCCTAAGACATAAAGACAATTATTATTCCCATTTTACAGGTGAGAAAACTCCTTCGAGTCTTGATCAATCAAGTAACTTTCCCAGTGTCCTACAGCTAAAAAATGGTAGATCGTCAGTTGATTCCAGACCTTTTATTTCTAGAGTCTGTGTTCTCAAGTTTTGCTTGAAATATAATGATGGCAGAATTTAAACATATTAATCATAAAACCATTTAATATTCCTGTACTCTCCTTAGACTTTTAAAAATCTATATGACATCCCAATGGACCAGCCCTGAATTTTTTAAGCCAGGAAACTGACCAAAATGTTACACACCTCAAGAATAAAACCTGGCAGATTTAGAATAGAAAGCAGTATAGTTAATTTACACTGTTGTATTGGTTTTTGGTATATGGCAGGGAGATCCAGTGATATATATACATATATATATTCAGTTATATATGTATATTCTTTTTCATATTCCTCTCCTTTATGAGTAGCCATTATTCTTATTTCTATCCTCATGTACATTATAATGCTATAACACCATCATGTTAAAAATTGTAACACATATGATAAATTATTATAACAAAAAATGTGACGAATTTTTTCATTTACCATATAAATAGTTGTCAGTTATACTGCCAATTTCATTACCTATGTTAAGAAACATAGGTCCCTAAAATATTCCTTAAGTTTCTCTTTCAAATTGTCAATGCTCAAATATTACAAAGAAAACCGAGACTGGAAGTATGCTAATCAGTTTGTTCAGCTCTCTCTTCAGTTGAACTATGTCTTAATCTATCATGGACAGAAAGCATGCTCTGTGGAATTTAGTTTGATGGTTATTTGTACATAAATCTTATTTATGAAATGTATATAAGACCCTTGTTTCTTTGCTCTAATTTCTTTGTATTTTATTGAATGATGTCTTTGTTAAATATCTTATGATTTAGAAAGTTGTTTTTTCTAAAATTAAAAACTTACCATTTTCAAAAGTGAAACTTAGCTAAGTAAGGGATTTTTGTAACGCTTTTGCCAACATTAGTAATAACAATGAACAGTTTAAATCAAATCACTATGGCCAGTGCAACTTCAAAGTAAATTTCATTTTTCCTACAAAGGCCACAAATCACTCTTTGCTCAAAATCTATTATTTTGCTTAACTTTTCTAATGTACCTTGTATCTTGTTTAAATTAAATGCAATTACTTCAACAAAATTTAGGAAGCATTTTCTTCATGTGGTCAGGAGTGATATTGTATATGATTCATTAAGATGTTCAAAGTTTGGACAGATTCAGAATGTTATATGTAATATTTGATTTGTCCCAAAGACTATGACTGCTATTGACATGAGTAAGTCTAATAGATGTGAACAAAGTTCAGAAGTGGTTTCACGAATGTTCTGGATTTGGTGCTAAAATAAGGCATGTGCACTTTATTTTAGCAGGACATTTATCACAGGCTTTATCATGCATGGAGGGGCTCAGTAATAGATTTCTAGGGCCCCGTGGTACATCTGTGAACGTAGGATTTACTAACAGATGGTACTCAGTGCCTTGAGTTCGCATTGCCCCACAGCACAGGCCTGGCAGATGTTCTCAATGCACCTTGGTCAAAGACCCAAGGACTGGCCTGAGGCAAGGGATTAGTCGGCACAAACTCAACAATCAGAATTCAAGGAGAAAGGACTCTGTCCCATATGTAATAGGTGTTACATATTCATCAACTGGACAAAGAGAGTGTAGGGAAGATCTTAGTCTCTCCAAGACCTAACAAGGGATCTTGAGCTCAGGAAGAGTGCTAAGTAGTGTGTGAACCTGAGGCTGAGGTCTCATATTGAGGGCCTTGGAAACACCCTTGAAGAAGTTTTACCAGTAGGAGGAGTACACTGGCATCTGTGGCAGCCTAATCGTCCCTCTGCAGACAGGCTCAGTCCCTCAGAGAGAGCCCTCTGCTAACCTACCAAAGGAAGGAAAGAAACACGCTGCTAGGACCACTCAGATTTGGTTCTTAGCAGACTTGCCTTTGACAATCTTTTGAATCAAAGCTTAAAACTAAAAAATGTTTTATCAGTTTTTTACTTAAGCCAAAGGCCTATTTTTTTTTTTTTTTTACATCAGGGGTGATACTAATGGAATATTTCTTAATTTTCCACTCTGGTTTTTTTTCTGGTAGTTCAAATGTCCATGTGTATAAAATTATTCAACATGCATGAGAAATGCTGGGCTGGATGAAGCACAAGCTGGAATCAAGAGTGCCAAGAGAAATATCAATAACCTCAGATATGCAGACGACACCACCCTTATGGCAGAAAGTGAAGAACTAAAGAACCTCTTGATGAAAGTGAAAGTGGAGAGTGAAAAAGTTGGCTTAAAGCTCAACATTCAGAAAACTAAGATCATGGCATCTGGTCCCATCACTTCATGGCAAATAGATGGGGAAACAGTGGAAATAGTGTCAGACTTTATTTTTCTGGGCTCCAAAATCACTGCAGATGGTCGTGACTGCAGTCATGAAATTAAAAGACACTTACTCCTTGGAAGGAAAGTTATGACCAACATAGACAGCATATTAAAAAGTAGAGACATTACTTTGTCAGCCAAAGATCTGTCTAGTCCAGGCTATGGTTTTTCTAGTGGTCATGTATGGATGTGAGTGTTGGACTATAAAGAAAGCTGAGTGCTGAAGAATCGATGCTTTTGAACTGTGGTGTTGGAGAAGACTGTTGAGAGTCCCTTGGACTGCAAGGAGATCCAACCAGTCCATCCTAAAGGAGATCAGTCCTGGGTGTTCATTGGAAGACTGATGTTGAAGCTGAAACTCCAATACTTTGGCCACCTGATGCGAAGAGCTGACTCATTGGAAAAGACCCTGATGCTGGGAAAGATTGAGGGCAGGAGGAGAAGGGGACGACAGAGGATGAGATAGCTGGATGGCATCACCGACTCAATGGACATGGGTTTGGGTGGACTCCGGGAGTTGGTGATGGACAGGGAGGCCTGGTGTGCTGCGGTTCATGGGGTCGCAAAGAGTCGGACATGACTGGGCGACTGAACTGACTGAAGTATTTCCAATCACAAATACTTTCATTAGTCAAAGCTGACCTTGAAAACTGGTTGTGAGATGCTTTACATTATAACAAAACACATAGCCTTGAAATTTAAATACAAAATACAATTTCTGTAGCTTTTAAATTTCAGTTGAAAGCATTTTGGTGTAAAATGATTTACTAAATTGGTGCTAAAGTTAAAAGCAAAATGAAAAATTCATTTGAAACAGAAGAATGTGATTATCTAGGATCGTTATCCAGGAGCATTGTTCAATGAACACCGAAAAGCCTGAGTGTTTTTCTTGCTCATCCAACCTGCTGATTTCATGTATAATTATCTATTTATTTGAATTGCCTTAGCTAGTCATTAAACTTTCATTAATAAAGAATATGAAATTGCACATATTCCATTTGACTTAAGCTATGAATCTGAAGAATAATTTTCTTCCTAGCTTCACTGCATGGATCAGTTATCAAATCTCCATTAAATAAAAAACTTATCTCCTATTCAAGAATTTCATGTGGGTCATTCTCAACAGAAGTCTATTTGCCTTCATTGTTTCCAATTTTAAAAACTTTAAGCAGACTGCCTCTTTCAAAGATTTTCTTTCCTTTTAAGCTTTTTTTTCTGTTTGAACTCCATTTCTGTACTGTCTACATTTATAATGACCTTGACTTATATTCTCAGTGATCCAGATTTTAAAATAATCTATAATATATTGACTTTACACAACTTAAAAGTATTTTCATTTTAAAAGAAAGCTAGGAGGGCTTCCCTGGTAGTCCAGTGGTTAGGAATCTGCCTGCCAGTACAGAGGACTCAGGTTCGACCCCTGGTCTGGGTGGATCCCACATGCTGCTGAGCAACTGGGCCCACGGACCACAACTACTGACCCTGCGTGCCCGCACTCAGCAACAAAAGAAGCCACCACAAAGGAAAGCCCATGCACCACAGCTTGAGAGTAACCCCTGCTCACCACAACTAGAGAAAGCTCATGCACAGAAGAGAAGACCCAGGGCAGCCAAAAACTAATTAATTATTTTACAAAGTAAACTAGGAATTCCCTAGTGATCCAGTGATTTAGGACTTAGTGCTTTTGCAGCAAGATGTGTCAAAAAAAGAAAAAAAAACACACAAGAAAAAAGTAAACTAAAATACACGTAAAAGTAAAAATTAAAATAAAATTTTTGTACATTTTTCAAAAAAGTCTTTTTTATTTTAAAATATTCAACATTGTTACATTAAAAGGCAATATATAAATTACAATTAATAGATAGCAGAGGATATCAAAAGTGTTTAAATCTAAATTTTAAATTTAGTTTTCTAAAACTTTATACCTTTTAAAATACTTTTTATAAAAATAAAACTATTTGTAATTCTAGCATTTGGTGTCCATTTAGTTGCCAATGTAAAGAATCAGTTTTCCATCGTACACGTTATGTCTAAATCACACATTTAGTAATAGGAATTGCTCACTATTGCAAATGTTCTTCAGCTACTATATTTATCTGCTGGAAATACAGTACTGATTTATAAGGAACTACAAGTCGGAATATCAAGAGAGAAGCAAAGAAAGGGATGCTCAGTGCTGCTGGGAAAGGACCCTGCATTTTGCAAGAATCTGTTGCATTGTAACATTTGAGAGGAGGTGTCCTTGAGTAATTAATTTATTTTCTCCCATGCATGTTCAGTTGCTCAGTTGCATCCAACTCTGTGACTCCATAGACAGCGACCCGCCAGGCTCCTCTGTCCATCGGATTTTCTAAGCAAGAATATTGGAGTGGGTTGCCATTTCCTCCTTTAGAGGATCTTCCCAACCCAGGGATCGAACCTGAGTTTCCTGTGTCTTCTGCACTGTAGGCAGATTCTTAACCGCTGGGCCACTGGGGAAGCTGGAACACCTTACAGATTTTCACAATCATCTAACCCAGTGCCACTTTTTATTTTATTTTATTGATTTATTTATTTTTGGCCTGGCCTTGTGGCTCATGGGATCTTAGTCCACAAGATCTTAGTTTCTCAACCTGGGACTGAATGTGGACCCTCAGCAGTGAAAAAGCAGAGCCCTAACCACTGGACTGCCAGGGAATTTCCTCAGGGCCATGTTTTTAAAGGATATAGAACAGGATTTCCCTGGTGCTCCAGTGGTTAAGAATCTGTCTGCCAATGCAGGGAACACAGGTCTGATCCCTAGCCCGGGAAGATCCCATACGCTATAAGGCAACAAAGCCCATATACCACAACTACTGAAGCCAGTGTGTCCTAGAGCCTGTGCTCCACAACGAGAGAAGCCACTGCAACAAAAGACCCAGAGCAGCCAAAAAATTATAAATATAAATACAAATACAGAAAGAACACGGGACAAGACGTGGATGCATTTCCCTGGAACCCAAATATCATTAGTCACAAAAAAGGATATGTAGGTTATAGGCCCAAGCTCTGCCAGCCCTAAGTACCAAGTCAGTGACCAAGGTGCCCATATGTACTCTAAGAAATGTACTTTTTGTATATTTGAGATAATCAGAGACTTCTAAAGTGCAGAGTCCAGAGCAGAGGCCCCTCTTGCTCAGATCTAAGGTCCTGCCCTATGTTGCTTCCTATTCTTTACTACAAATGAAACCAAGATAAATGTTCTCATTTCTGTCTCCTTAAGGATCTGTAAAGAGTTTCTCAGGAGTCAAACTGGTGCATTATAAAGTATAACACATTCTTAATTTCACTGAGTACTGCTCTCTGGAATAGCTATACTAGTTTATAATATTGCCTGTAACAGATAAAGATTTTCTCCATTTTTCTATTCAAGTATATAGTTTTCCAAAACTGAAATGGTATTGTTCTATACCTATTGCTTCACAGTTGGAAATTTTCAATAGTCTAATTTGGTATTAAGTCATTGGCTGGATCCTTCAGGCAAGATTGTCTAACCAGTAACCACTGAATTGTACAAGCATTGGAGCCATATTCCTGTATCCTTCATTAGGTAAACATATTTGTTTATCCAAAACACAAACTTCGCCGAACTACTAAGACTGCTCCAGGCATTGGGTTGGGGGGCGGCAGTGGGGTGGGGTTGGGGGAGGGGCAGGGGGGAGGAATGAGGGGCGGAACCCCAAAATAAATAATAGGCATAATCCCCTACACTCAAGTCTGGAAGATGTTAATGAAACACCTATTCCAAAGCCTTGCAGAAGTCAAGAGTACTGTCATTTTCATTTCTTATTTTACAAATGAATTAGTCTTGTCAAAATAAAGGAAATAGGTTAACCTGAAAATACCTGTCTCTAACAAACCCCCACTTCTATGATGTGTTTACTTTGTAAGAGCACCTAAGTAATACTTAACATAATCCTTTCTTGAATCTTGCCCAGGATCAAATCAGGTATGGGTTCTTCACCCTCTCCTTTTGGAAAATTGTCTCCATTTTTGTCAATATCTGATCTTGATTTCATTCTCCTTGATTTTTAAAATAACATTTGTTCAACCATTCATTCTGGGCTGTCTGAGCATGCTGAATGGACATAATTCGTGTAGTCTAGTATTAGTTGCTCAGTCGTGTCCAACTCTTTGCAACCCCATGGACTGTAGCCCGCCAGGCTCCTCTGTCCATGGAATTCTCTAGGCAAGAGTACTGGAGTGGGTTGCCATTCCCTTCTCCAGGAGATCTTCCCAACCCAGGGATCAAACCATGGTCTCCTGCATTACAGGCAGATTCTTTACTGCCTACATCAGGGAAGCCTCATGAAGTCTAGAAGATCAAAATTATTTAGACCTCTGCACAACTTAGATACTCACATTTCTTACCCATCTTGGGCTCTAGTTTCTTCTAACCCTCTTTGGTTTAACCTTTTTCAGTATGAAGAGCATCTTCCTTGGCATAGAGTTTTGCCTACTCTGTCACTTGTTCACATTACACAGTTGGCCCCAAACCAACCAAAGCTAACTCTTTATCCTTTTTGCTCTAAATATGATTTATAAAGCTCTTTTGTCCTTAGCAGATTCATAATTCTCAACTCACATTGGGCTTCAGTGTACCTGATGTCAATTTTTACAGATTTAGGACATTCTCTATGCTCATCCTTAATCATATTTCCTTATTCACATCATGTGCACATTTTTTACTAAACTCTGAACTAAAAACACCTCAGGCTATCCGACTGGCTTATTCAGACACCTTCCTCTTCTCCTCTTCCTTATTTGTGTTCAGTTATTTCAGTCGTGTCTGACTCTTGCGACCATGAACTGTAGACTGCCAGGCTCCTCTGTCCATGCAATTTTCTAGGCAGTAATACTGGAGTGGGTTGTCATTTTCCTCCTCCAGGGGACCTTCCTGACCCAGGGATCGAACCTGCGTCTCCTGCATTGACAAGTGGATTCTTTACCAATGAGCCACAGGGGAAGCCTCTTTTCCTCTTCATTAGCATCATCTAAAATTATCAGAATTGAATATTTGAGGGCAACTCAATCCTCTTGATCAAGGTACATCTAGCAGAACACAAGCCAAATAAATGTTTAGTGAATGGTAATAAATGAATGAAAATCTTGTTCCATAGATTTATGCTTGTCTTTCTTTGAACTTTTTATAATCTAAATTTTTTGTAATTTTCAAGATAGAGCTAGATAGTCCTATTGTTATAAAAATTTACAGCTTATTAGAGTCTTTTTTTCCCTAACATTAATGTCCCTTTTACTTCAGTCAATTTCTATTTTTAAAGCACTTGCATATTTCTGAGTTTGTAATTAGTGAAGATGTTAACTCAGTGCTATGGCAGCTGCTCAGAAAAACCCTCTTGGGCCTGACACTCATCACACCTACGTGTAATGATTTTCTTTTTTCTTTTTGGCTGCACCACGCAATTTGTGGAATTTTAGTTTAGACCAGCGATCAAACCCAGGCCCACGGCAGTGAGAGTTTGGAGTCCTAACCCCTGGACCACGAGGAATTCCCTGCAATGATTTTCTTTTTCATGGGCAGCAGGGTGACTAACAGCCAGTGATGACCTATGCCCTTTCCAAACTGAAAAACTGCTATTCTGTATTGTGAGAGAATCTGAAGCATCTTTCACCCCCTTGCTTATACATCCCCTTGAGTAAGAAATTATATTTGCTCCCATTCTTGATATCATTGCCTGTAAAAATACATTGACAGAATCCATGTTCTGTGTATCCTAAATAAGATGAAAAAAGTTATGTGATAGAAAGTTACCGTGAACTTAAAATTCTACCCTTGGGAAAGTTACACAAGGAAGACAAACTCCTCTCCCCACTCCCTTCAACTTTGGCTGTTAATAGCTCAGCTGTTCCCATAGATACCCAGGCTGTGGGCTGTGGGCTGTGGGCTGCAGGCAAAACCCGTCAGGGACCACTTACAGCCAGTTCCAGACCCAGAGCCTTGGAAACTAGGAAAGAACTCTGTCTTCAGCAGGAATCGAAGTACTTGATGGGTAATATCTAGGAATTGGTTTGCTTTTATTTGCTGAGGAATTAAAGGGACATGGACCCCGCTAATTAGTCTGTGCTGCTTTCATCCTTTAGTCTCTGTCTCCTGGTGATCAACTAATAATAGAGAATCTCATGGCAATCAAGAGACGTGTTCATCCTCAAGAGGGTAGGCAACCCCAATTTGGGTAGTTCTTTTTTTTTTTTTTTTTTTGGGTAGTTCTTAACACTCTTGTTATGAAGTATTAAGGCAAGTTAGAGTTACTAATTGTTCCGAAACTGTATGTTTTTTTCATCCTGGATATAGCTTGGCTATTTTAGATGGAACATACCCTCATTTTTATTGGAGTATAGTTGATATACAATGTTGTGTTAGTTTCAGGTGTACGGCAAAGTGAATCAGTTATACACATACATATGCGTAATGCTTGCTAAGTCACTTCAGTTGTGTTCTAGTCTTTGTAACGCTATGGACCATAGCCCACCAGGCTCCTCTGTCCATGGGATTCTCTAGGCAAGAATACTGGAGTGGGTTGCCATGCTCTTCTCCAGGGGATCTTCCCAACCCTGGAATCGAACTGTGTCTCTTATGTCTCATGTACCGGCAGGTGGGTTCTTTACCACTAGCGCCAGCTGGGACATCTACATATACATATATCCACTCTTTTTTAGATTCTTTCCCCATATCAGTCATTAGAGTATTGGAAAGATTTCCCTATGCTATGTATAGGTTAGTTATCTATTTAGAAATGAGTTATCTATTTCATATGTAGTAGTATGTATATGTCAATTTCAAACTCCCAATTTATCCCTCCTCATCCTTTCCCCTGTTTGTAATTATATTTGTTTTCTACATCTGTGACTCTATTCTGTTTTATAAATAAGTTTTTTTTTACTCTTTTTATTTAATATTCTACATATAATCGATATGGTACATGGTACTTGTCTTTGTCTGACTTACTTCACTCAGTATGACTATCTCCAGGTCCATCCATGTTGCTACAAATGACAATATTTCATTCTTTTTTATGGGAACATTGCCTTATTTTGACGTTAGAGATAAATCATGCCATTAAAAACTTGTGCTGTATATTGAACAATCCCATTTATATGAAATGCCCAAGATAGGTAAATCCATAGAGACAGAGAGTAGATAAATGGTTGTCAGACAATGAAGGGAGGGGAGAATGGGAAGTGACTATTTAATGGGTACAGGGTAGTTTCTTTGGAGGATGATACAGATATTTTGGAATTAGATAGTAATGATGGTTGCATAACTTTGTAAGTATCTTAAAACTCACTGAAACTGTGCACTTTAAAATAGTTTAAATGCTGATCTCTATGTTATGTGAATTTTATCTCAATGAAAAAAATATTTTTTTAATCTGCTTTGCTCTGTTCCAATGTTTCAAAATTAGTATTGTCGAGTGTAAGGGAAAATATAAAGCAACAACTTATATAAAGCTGCAGAAGGCTAATGTTAATAAAAGATGAGTTGACCAAAAGAAAAAAAAAAAAAAGGAAATATGTGTGTTTGGTGTACCCAACTGCATTTATAGACCCCAGAATCCCAAATCCCTGACCTTGATTTTCCAACATGCTCATACTGCCACCTGGTGGCTTTGACACTCCAAAGCAGCTCGGGTCCCGCGTTTATGACTAACTGCCATCTCTTACCTATTCTTTCCTCTAAGCCTGCCCTCTTCTGGTGGTAAAGGATATGCAAAATGAATTCTTTGATAAGATTTGAAAATTCAAGTGAGTCAGTATATTAAAATCTACTAAGCTCTCTTGTCTTGTTCCTGATTTTAGGGGAAATGCTTTCAATTTTTCACCATTGAGGGTAATGCTTGCTGGGGTTTGTCATATATAGCTTTTATTATGTTGAGGTATGTTCCTTCTATTCCTGCTTTCTGGAGAGTTTTAATCATAAATGGATGTTGAATTTTGTCAAAGGCTTTTTCTGCATCTATTGAGATAATCATATGGTTTTTATCTTTCAATTTGTTAATGTGGTGTATTACATTGATTGATTTGCAGATATTAAAGAATCCTTGCATTCCTGGGATAAAGCCCACTTGGTCATGATGTATGATTTTTTTAATATGTTGTTTGATTCTGTTTGCTAGAATTTTGTTAAGGATTTTTGCATCTATGTTCATCAGTGATATTGGCCTGTAGTTTTCTTTTTTTGTGGCATCTTTGGTTTTGGAATTAGGGTGATGGTGGCCTCACAGAATGAGTTTGGAGGATTAATGCAACTCCTGCAGCTCAATTCCAGAAAAATAAATGACCCAATCAAAAAATGGGCCAAAGAACTAAACAGACATTTCTCCAAAGAAGACATACA